>NW_015645086.1:997015-998895 GCF_001515625.1 Sinocyclocheilus rhinocerous | reverse complement strand
GTTTGGTGTTGAGGCCAAATAATTCAATTTTAGTCTCATCTGTCTCAGAATCTTCAAGGTGCGTTTTGGCAAAGCTCAGTCGTGACTGCATGTGGCCTTTCTTGAGGAGTGGCTTTTTTCTTGCAACCCTACAAGCCACATTTGTAGAGAATTTGTGATATTGTTGTCACATGCACACAATGACCACTCTTTGTCATAAATTCCTGCAGCTGCTTCAGAGTTGCTGTAGGCCTCTTGGTCGCCTCTCTGTCCAGTTTCCTCCTGGCTCTTTCATTCAGTTTGGAGTGACGTCCTGATCCAGGGAGGGTCTGTGTTGTACCAAATACCTTCCACTTCTTAATAATAGACTTCACTGTGCTTCTAGGCATTGATAAAGCCTTTGAATTGTTTTGTATCCATCTCCTGACTTGTGCCTGTCCACAACTTTATCCCGGAAATCTTTTGACAGTGCCTTGCCACCCAGAGGTGTCATGCCCATTCAAAGTGATTTTGAGCCAAGTGGATTTTGAATGCAGCTTCCAAAAGACAAAAAATAGCAGATTAATATTTTCTATATTTAATACAATCACACAGGCGTGATTAGAACGTTCAGTGCGTCATATCATCAGCTGCTAAATTCAAATCTGCTTCGCTGGCTGGCGCTGAGCCAGAGACAGACGCGTTTATACAGCACTGCACATTAACCAATCACACACGATGCTGTTGAGCTTATGAATGCAATGACCAATCAGAGGCATTCAGATGAGTCATCGCTAAAATGCGGTGTTTTCTTCACTCGCTCGTTAACTGAATACCTCTTTCTGGCGAATTCTCTTATTAGAAACAACAAAGTGCAAATGTGTGTACGACTCTGTAAGACATTATTTTCATAGCGTAAAACAGCTTCAGTGATTTTAATGGGAGTTTTTGAGATTGCTTGAACTAGACTGTCAGTGAAAATGTTTTTTGATAATGTAAATGTTCTTTGCTCTCTTTCTGTACAATGAAAGTGTTTTGATTAGTAGCCTAACTTTTATTCACATTAACTTTCAATGTTAAATTCACATTAAATATAAACTCGTATTAAATATATGTTATGGCATGTGTCAGGCCTGTGTTCCTGTCTTGTGTTGTGTTTTGCTCCCCATGTGCCTTCCTTGACCCAGTTTCTCCCTCCATGCCCTTATTTGGTTATCTTCCTGTTCCTGTCCTCATAGTTTGTTATGTTCATTTGGTTCCTACTGTGTTTGATTAATTATCTAGTTTACTCCCTGTTACTTAAGCCCAGTGTTTTCCTGTGTCTAGCTTCTGGTATTATACGTCGAAGTTGTGTTTCCTATGTGTCTCTGCCTGCCTTGTGTTACCCCGTCTGCGAAGATTAAAGACTGTTACTTTGAGTGTATCCCATCTCCTTGTTCTTCATTCCGCCACAGTTGGCAACCGTGGCAGAATACCAGACCTAAAACAGTAAGCGGCGCCCCCTCTCCCCATGTTTGTTTCCCGTTTTTCCCCCCGCGGCGTGGAAGTCGCCGCTTGCTTCTCCTCCCTAGCCTGCAGAGATCTCCCGGTCATGGAGCAAGTGTGGGAATTTGGTGGGAATTCAGCCCGCCGGCCGCGGTTCAGAGCTCACTCCAGTGTCGGCTCCAGCCCCAGAGCTCGCTCCAGTGTCAGCTCCAGCCCCAGAGCTCGCTCCAGTGTCAGCTCCAGCCCCAGAGCTCGCTCCAGTGTCAGCTCCAGCCCCAGAGCTCGCTCCAGTGTCAGCTCCAGCCCCAGAGCTCGCTCCAGTGTCAGCTCCAGTCCCAGAGCTCGCTCCAGTGTCGGCTCCAGCCCCAGAGCTCGCTCCAGTGTCGACTCCAACCCCAGAGCTCGCTCCAGTGTCGGCTCCAGCCCCAGAGCTCGCT
>NW_015645086.1:992185-995367 GCF_001515625.1 Sinocyclocheilus rhinocerous | reverse complement strand
GTGTCGGCTCCAGCCCCAGAGCTCGCTCCAGTGTCGGCTCCAGCCCCAGAGCTCGCTCCAGTGTCGGCTCCAGCCCCAGAGCTCGCTCCAGTGTCGGCTCCAGCCCCAGAGCTCGCTGCAGTGTCGGCTCCAGCCCCAGAGCTCGCTCCAGTGTCGACTCCAACCCCAGAGCTCGCTCCAGTGTCGGCTCCAGCCCCAGAGCTCACTCCAGTGTCGGCTCCAGGCCCTGAGTTCACTCCAGTATCAGCTCTATCCCCTGACCAGAGTCGAGAGATGGCTCTAGCCCCAGACCAGCATCAAGAAAGAGCTGCAGTTCCCACTTCCAGCCCAGAGAGAGCTCCTGTTCCTGAGTTTAGCCCAAGGAGGGCTCCTGTTCCTGAGTTTAGCCCACGGAGGGATCCTGTTCCTGAGTGTTTCCTCCCCGAGCTGCCTACTCTGCCATGGCCTCCTGAACTGTCTGCTCTGCCATGGCTCCCAGAACTGCCGGATCCGCCAGGGGGGTGAGCGCCCACCCCCCCTCCCCGTTGGATGTTGTGAGGCGCGAGGACGTGCTTCTGGGAGGAGGGAGTAATGTCAGGCCTGTGTTCCTGTCTTGTGTTGTGTTTTGCTCCCCATGTGCCTTCCTTGATCCAGTGTCTCCCTCCATGCCCTTATTTGGTCATCTTCCTGTTCCTGTCCTCATAGTTCGTTATGTTCATTTGGTTCCTCCTGTGTTTGATTAATTATATAGTTTACTCCCTGTTACTTAAGCCCAGTGTTTTCCTGTGTCTAGCGTCTTGTATTATACATCGAAGTTGTGTTTCCTGTGTGTCTCTGCCTGCCTTGTGTTACCCTGTCTGGGAAGATTAAAGACTGTTACTTTGAGTTTATCCCACGTCTCCTTGTTCTTCGTTCCGCCACAGTTGGCAACCATGATAGCATGACACCCATATCTGTTAATTAAGTAAACAGACAGGTTTTTATGCATAGTTAATAGATTACATTATTAGATTACTTTGACCATCATAGATCAACATAATCCATAAAGGTGAGAATCAAGATATTTCATGATATACTTAATGCGTTTGGGCATGTTTCGAATAAAAAAATAAAAAAACTAAAACATAAGTGCAGTTGTGGCTGTGTGTCACATGACGCCCCCCCCCGCCACTAATGCCCCCTCAAAAATAATGAGTGCATGACGCCCCTGTTGCCACCCATAATTGATTGTTTGCTTCAGTTGCACTACCAAGGACTGACATTCCTCCAGGAAAGCTCTTTTCATGCTGAACTAAACAAAACGACCACAGCTGATCACAGTTGAAAGTCAAATGGCTTTGTGTGCCATTGAGAAGGTGATCAGCTACACCTGATTGAGTTTACAAGTCATTTTTAGGAGGGGGGTGATCCTTTTTCCAACTCAGTGATTCTGTTTTTTTCTTTATCTTTTTTTTTGTGGGTTTTTGTGAGGAGTAAATACAGCTGGATAAAACAAAAACTGTGTCCGACTTCATTTCAGGCTGCAAAGCAACAATATGTGATTATTTTAAAGGAGAGTGATTATTTTCTATACCCACTGTATTGGAGATAATTACTGGTTACTAGTGGCCAGAATATTATTGTGATAACCTTTAATCAGGGGATTGGCAATATTTTAGGTGACAAATCAGAAAAGAAAAGGCTTGTTATGCAATCAATGAAAAAAAAACTAGAACGAGAGATAAAGCAGCATGAAAAAAGATGGAACATACAATCTGGATTTAGCAACCCAATGATTATCTACTAAACACCCCTCGACTGTGACTAATACTTAACATGCAAAGCACACTAATTTTAACCATTTCCACATGTTAGAATGTATACAAGTTGAGGGTTTCCATCTCCTTTCTTTTCCAAACACAGATGATGAATTACTGTATAATTAACAAATTACACTGATGGGCCGCAACCCAAAAATGGATCACAGATTTGTTCTGATCAAGAAAACAATGCTAAATGCAAAAATTAAACTGCAGATAAGTATTTAATCATGCATAGTTTGGATAACGAAAATAAGCTTATGAACTTTTTAAGAGGGTGGAGAAGATACTTAACATATCTTTTGTTTTTGACATAAAAGGCCTTGCGTCCAACTGGTATTTGGCACAAACTCAATATGTCACTCAGTAAAAGCTAGTCAAATTAAGCAGATGCCAACAAGGACATTGCGTGACATGCACTCATCCTCGAAAAGGAATGTAGGAGACTACATTAAAGGGAAACAGTTTCCCATTGACTTTCATTGTACGGAAAAAAAAATACAATGGAAGTCAATAGGATCCAAAACCGTTTGGGGTCACACTTTAGTTTGGGGACCAATTCTCACTATTAACTAACTATTAACTATGACCTTTGTCTCAATAAACTTTTAATTTGCTTATTAATAATTAGTAAGATGGTTTGCTAAGTTTAGGTATGGGGTCGGATTAAGGGATCTAAAATATGGTCATGCAGAATAAGGCATTAATATGTGCTTAATAAGTAATAATAAACAGCCAATATGCTAGTAATATGCAAGCTAATAAGCAACTGGTTAGTAGTGAGAAATGGTCCCTTAACTAAAGTGTTACCCTGCTTGGTTACCAACATTCTTCAAACTATCTTCTTTCATGTTTCACAGAAGAAAGAATGTCATACAGGTTTGGAATGACATGAAGATGAGATAAATGACAGAAGTTTCTTTCTTTTTCTTTTTTTTTGTGAACTGCTCCTATAAATAGGATCCCCACTGGATGCCCAGTGAAGTAGAACTGACATTTTTTTCATTTTTAGACCTCAGTTCCTGTGGTGAAATCAAAGGCAAAAACATCTCTCTCTCTCTCTCTCTCTTTCTCTCTTTCTCTCTCTCTCTTTCTCTCTCTCTCTCTCTCTCTAAAAAAGAAAAAGAAAAGTTGTTTAAACTCATTTGAGGTGTGCTGTATATTTTCCAGCACCCATGATTCCTGTCAAATCCCTTCATTTTTTTCTAGATTTACCCATTGCTTCCCACTCAAACCCTCCCTCTTTCCTCCTCCACTCCTCCAGTCTTTTGCCCTGTCCAGAGCATTCCAATCCTATGCCATCATACCTGCTGCCGTTTCGCACGCTTCCCAAGCTGACCAATCATGTGCAGACCTGCTCACAAAGACCTTTGCTGTTACCGGCCGGGGGGGGGGGAATATTAT
>NW_015645086.1:982916-991152 GCF_001515625.1 Sinocyclocheilus rhinocerous | reverse complement strand
GGGGGGAATATTATAACAAAAAACAGTCGTTGGCAAAGTCCAAAACAGGAGGAAAATATTAACACAAGAAAACAGGGGAAAAGTGGCAGAGTTTTCCTCTCTCTGGACCATCAGGGTTTTGTTTTTTTTGTAAAGTCGTCTCTGGACCAATCTTTCCACTTGTATAAGAACCTGAGGCCAAAAACCCAGCAACTTTCACAATGAGTTCACACCCTACTCAATTCCCCTCATGATAAAACAGACAGACAGATGATTCATGCCAGAGGAACAGCGAAATGGGAACCATGGTTACCAAAATTAAGGAAACACCAAAAAAGAGGAACTCATTCCAACATCTGCTGGTTACCAATAATGCACATGCTGTCTCCAAATCTGTCATTTCCTTCTGAGTCCGAGACAAAGGCTTGTTTTTGTTCACTATAATCAGAACTGGTGACTCATGCAGCCCACTGAAAAGTTTTGGTTGATTTGGATGCTGCTCCAGTACACATTTAAAGGAGAAGCGCATAGCAAGTTTTAAACTGGAGTTTTACTTTTGATGAAGAAAAAGTGAGTGCTGCTTACACATGTAGAGAGCTGTTTGTGGTTACCAGGGCATTGCTATGCAATTGGTGTTCAGAGTGTTCTTTCTGCACGTTGCTATGCAGTTGCTAGGTGTTGCTGAGTAGTTTTCATTGTGTTGCTAATTAAGCATATTATTGCTAGTTGCTGAGGTGTTTATGGTGTTTTTAGCATTGTTATGCAGTGGCTAGGTGTTCTGAGTAGTTTTTCACATTGCTATGCAGTTGCTAAGGTATTCAGAGTGTTTTTTTCTGCACATTGCTATGCAGTTACTAAGGTATTCTGAGATGTATTTCATGTTACTGTGTAGTTGCTAAGGTGTTCAGGGCATTTTTTCAAGTTGCTAAGATATTTAGTGTGTTTTTATGTATGTTGCTAAGGTATTCTGAGTGATTTCTTTTTCATATTGTTATGCAGTTATGGTAAGGATTTTTAGCGTTGCTATGTAGTTACTAAGGTGTTCAGGGTATTTTACCATTGCTATGCAGTTGCTAGGTGTTCTGAGTAGTTTTTTTCATGTTGCTATGCAGTTGCTAATGTATTCTGAGATGTATTTCAAGTTACTGTGTAGTTGCTTAGGTGTTCAGATCATTTTTTCATGTTGCTATGCAGTTGCTATGTGTTTTAAGTGTTTTTTTCACATTGTCATGCAGTTGCTAAGGTATTCGAAGTGTTTTTACTAAGCAGTTGCTAAGGTGTTCAGGGTGGGTTTTTTAGCATTGTTATGCAGTTGCTGTGCTCTAGTGTTTCACTTTGCTGTGCAGTTGCTGATGAGTTCTGGGTGTTTTTTAGGTTTTCTATGCAATTGCTAGGTCTTCAGAATGTTTTTTTTCTGCATATTGTTGTGCAGTTGCTAAAGTGTTAGTATGGTTTTGTTATTGCTATACTAGTTGTTTATGTTGTTATGAAGTTAAGGTATTCTTAGACATTTTTCTGTGTTGTTAACTTGGTTGCTAAGGTGTTTGGAGATGTTTTGTCATGATGCTATACTAACTAAGATTTTCTGAATAGTTTTTCATGTTGCTATGCAGTTGCTAAGGTACTTTGAGTAGTTTTTCATGTTGATATGCAGCTCCTAAGATATTCAGAGTGTTTTTCTGCATGTTGCTATGCAGTTGCTAATGTAATGCAAGATGTTGTTTCATGTTACTGTGTAGTTGCTAAGATGTTCTAAATAGTTTGTCATATTGCGATGCAAGTTATTCTGAGTAGTTTTTCCATCTTGCTTTGCAGTTGCCAAGATATTCAGTGTTTTTTCTGTATGTTGCTATGCAGTTGCTAAGGTGTTCTGAGTAGTTTTTCATGTTGCTATGCAGTTGCTAAGATATTCAGAGTGTTTTTCTAAATGTTGCTATGCAGTTGCTAAGGTGTTCTGAGTAGTTTTTCATGTTGCTATGCAGTTGCTAAGATATTCAGAGTGTTTTTCTAACTTTTGATGAAGAAAAAGTGAGTGCTGCTTACACATGTAGAGAGCTGTTTGTGGTTACCAGGGCATTGCTATGCAATTGGTGTTCAGAGTGTTCTTTCTGCACGTTGCTATGCAGTTGCTAGGTGTTGCTGAGTAGTTTTCATTGTGTTGCTAATTAAGCATATTATTGCTAGTTGCTGAGGTGTTTATGGTGTTTTTAGCATTGTTATGCAGTGGCTAGGTGTTCTGAGTAGTTTTTCACATTGCTATGCAGTTGCTAAGGTATTCAGAGTGTTTTTTTCTGCACATTGCTATGCAGTTACTAAGGTATTCTGAGATGTATTTCATGTTACTGTGTAGTTGCTAAGGTGTTCAGGGCATTTTTTCAAGTTGCTAAGATATTTAGTGTGTTTTTATGTATGTTGCTAAGGTATTCTGAGTGATTTCTTTTTCATATTGTTATGCAGTTATGGTAAGGATTTTTAGCGTTGCTATGTAGTTACTAAGGTGTTCAGGGTATTTTACCATTGCTATGCAGTTGCTAGGTGTTCTGAGTAGTTTTTTTCATGTTGCTATGCAGTTGCTAATGTATTCTGAGATGTATTTCAAGTTACTGTGTAGTTGCTTAGGTGTTCAGATCATTTTTTCATGTTGCTATGCAGTTGCTATGTGTTTTAAGTGTTTTTTTCACATTGTCATGCAGTTGCTAAGGTATTCGAAGTGTTTTTACTAAGCAGTTGCTAAGGTGTTCAGGGTGGGTTTTTTAGCATTGTTATGCAGTTGCTGTGCTCTAGTGTTTCACTTTGCTGTGCAGTTGCTGATGAGTTCTGGGTGTTTTTTAGGTTTTCTATGCAATTGCTAGGTCTTCAGAATGTTTTTTTTCTGCATATTGTTGTGCAGTTGCTAAAGTGTTAGTATGGTTTTGTTATTGCTATACTAGTTGTTTATGTTGTTATGAAGTTAAGGTATTCTTAGACATTTTTCTGTGTTGTTAACTTGGTTGCTAAGGTGTTTGGAGATGTTTTGTCATGATGCTATACTAACTAAGATTTTCTGAATAGTTTTTCATGTTGCTATGCAGTTGCTAAGGTACTTTGAGTAGTTTTTCATGTTGATATGCAGCTCCTAAGATATTCAGAGTGTTTTTCTGCATGTTGCTATGCAGTTGCTAATGTAATGCAAGATGTTGTTTCATGTTACTGTGTAGTTGCTAAGATGTTCTAAATAGTTTGTCATATTGCGATGCAAGTTATTCTGAGTAGTTTTTCCATCTTGCTTTGCAGTTGCCAAGATATTCAGTGTTTTTTCTGTATGTTGCTATGCAGTTGCTAAGGTGTTCTGAGTAGTTTTTCATGTTGCTATGCAGTTGCTAGATAATCAGTGTTTTGTTGTTGTTGTTTTTTTTGTATGTTGCTACACAGTTGCTAAGGTATTCTTAGAGGTTTTTTTTTTTTTGCATATTGTTATGCATTTGCTAAGGACTTCTGAGTGGTTAATTGCATGGTTTACTTGTTTATTTAAAAGCCATGCGATACTTCTCCTAAATAAACAATCTGATTTGAGGTTTAATTCATGTTCATAGCACGAACACTGCAAGATGAGTTCTTTGCAGGATCATTCACATTTTAAGAATGCTAAATGATGCGTTGCTTAACCGATTTAATATTTTGTTGACTAACCTCTTATCCCTCAATCTCTTCTTTTCATAAAGAAGAAAGCCACTATGTTCTGCATTCACTGTGAGGATTACATTCCCCAAAGAGAACATTTAATTGAAGCAAGATCAGCAGATACTAATGGGATAGGCTGTGCGGAAATCACATGCGTGCACACTTCAGTGAAGACTGACTCACTCCTTTTGCCATGTGCACAGTTATACTAAATGACTATATTTGTGAACTCTACATAGCCTTAGGAAATGTTGCGGCCGTTAATCATGTGCATAATCATTGTAAGATGACACTGAAGCCGCAGAGACAATGAGAGGAAACAGCAAGCATTAGAATCCTTTGCTTATATTTCTCCTTAAAGGTGAGCTTTAAATTCTTCAGATGTTTCACTCATGGTTTTTCGGAGAGATAAAACACTGAGCCAAACTGCTTTTCAATGCATATCAGTTGACGTCCAACCAGACAAGTTGTTCTGCTACAACTCACTCAACACTAGCGCATTAAAACTGTGCCAACACGCAGGCAAACAGTTGTGCACTCACACAGTTACACATAGCTTTTGTCTTGCGAGTTGTGTATACAGACCTCACACTAATACGGATGTGTGCTTTCAGAGCTGCCTGGCAAACGCATACACCGACAAACACTCTCCGCCCACTATAACAAGATCACATTACAGTGTCTCAGAGTTAATATGTAAGTAAAACATGGAAGCAAAACCACGTTTGGCCATGCAAAGTGATAAAGATTCCAATAATAACACTTTTACAGGCTGCATGTCTGTGTTCATCTCAGCAGCATATTAGCAAATATTATAAATCACTTGACTGAGTAAATCTGTCAACTTAAATCACATGGGTGTGTGTGGTGGGCTGGTAAGTAGAATGTTGTAGGTTCAAACCTTACATTGAAAAAAAAAAAGAAAATTATTTTCTTCATCAGCATTTTTATCCTTTTGTCCAGTAAAAAATAAATAAATGAATAATATATTAATATCACATGCATTAAATAATTATTATGGTATTATATTATATTATATTATTTCAAATAATATATCTACTATAGTTTTTATCTTGGCATATGAAATTTGCTTTGTCTTTTAAGCATAAATCTGATTAAAATTTATTAGATGTATGCTTACACATATAGATGCTGTAAGATTTTTTTTACTAGAAAATAAAATAATGGTTAAGAAAATTTTTCACGGGGTTTTGTTTAGAGATAATACAGTATTAGAATTTGTTGTAATATACTTGTGATCAGATCACCTAAAAACAATGTTAATATCATGTGCCTCTGCAAAACTGCAAAAATCTATTTCTTAATACAGATTAACAGAATTTCCATCCTTCAAACCACATTCAAAGTTTATCAAAAACATGTGACCACATTGCATTAAACGCTGATGTATCACTGCAGAAAAAAAAAGCATATGAAAGTGTCTCAGATCGGAATGAAAAATTTCAGTTTAAATACGATTTTTACTATTCACACTTTCTTCCAAAATCTGTATCACATGTGATCTGTATTGTATGTGAGGGTAAAAATCTAATTTGGGTCACATTCAGCTGTGGTGTGAGCATATGCTTTGTAAGCATCTATTAAGTGACTACTTACTAAATTGCTTAGTCTAAAATAACAAAAAATATGTGCTTTTTTTTGCCATGAATCATATATGCATGCAAAGACTCTACTAAGCAAATTCGTATTAAATTTAAGCCTTAAATGTTCAAAACATGCTCAAACAGTCATCTAAATTAGATTCATTACTGTAATTATAAACAATTGTACCTGATCAGTCCAATCTAGATAAAAAGCTAATTAAAGTTCTTCTTTACTTTTTCATAAGAGCATAAGGCTCAAACAAGTATAGAGAAACAGATACTCTTTTGTATTGTGAATAATTTGAGAATTAGTTTGAGTTACTCATTACCCTTGTTAGAATAATTATAAATATATCATGAAATGAAAGCTGTACTGGTGTCACTAGAGTTCATGTTGTAACCAGTTGTAATTCATGTAGACATGTAATTCACCTTGTAACCTGTTTGGCTAGAGTGGAAACAGGAAACCTGCCACAATGCAGCTGGATATTTTGATTTTGTACCAGACAATTGCAGGGCTTCAAAGTGCATATTCACAAAGACTAATAAAATTACTTAATATGTTCCTTTTGTAACAGTCATAGTTTGATGTCTGCAGCTGGGATAAATTATATGACCAAAACAGTTGTTCTTCTTTCACAAAGAAGTGGATATCTGTATTTCTGGATAACACACTGAGGTTACAATGCCTTTAGAAAGTATTTAGTTCCTTGCTTTTTTCATTTTGTTTCTGTTAAACATCCAAATGTTTCTCCCTTCAATATCATAATAAATTCAATACACTTATGATTGTACCCAGGTGTGACTTCATGTTGGACCTTCTACTCTAGAGGCTAAAGCTAAAGAGCTAAAGAGATTGTTGACATCTGGACAGTTTTGCTCATTTCTGGCCTTATGATCATTTCTCTTACATTTGAGCCCTTCTCGTACAGTTGCTTATTTAGTAGGATGGCCTGGTCTGAGCTGTGCTACGTATTTTCCATTTTGTTACATTGGATGTCAGAGTGCTCCTAGAAAACTCAAAACTTTGCCAGCTGTTTTATCAGTTTCACCAGCTTTTTTTCCCTCCAACTTACATGGCCATAAAGTTTCACAGGTGTCTCTTGGTCTCCATGACAGCAGGACTACATTAGACTGCTGTTGGAGCTGTTTTACCTCAAAAAGTGAGTGATATTTAAGTTAAAGTTAAATAATTACTAATCACCAATGGATTCAAATCAACATGAAGGTGTCAAGACAAAATTCAGGCCCAGATGGAATCTGTGGGTGGTTTTTGATTTGTTTTGATTTGTTTTGTATTATTGTGTATGTTTTTGTTTGCTTTGCTTTGGTTGCCTCATCTGGTCTGATTTTAGGGAAGAAATCTGTAGAATTCTCTGGTAAAGTCTTGGAAATGTGTGAAAAAAATAGGCTGAAAGAAAAGGGAATAATATTTCGGTTAAAGCTAAGCAGTTGTTCACCAATGGAATCAAAGTCACCATGAATGTATACTTAAGACTAAATTCAGGCCCAGAATTTAGAATCAGAATCAGGCCCAGGGGCGGGGATTCTGTAGAAGTCTGTGGTAAAGTTTTGAAAAATGTGTGGGAAAATCATTTATGTTGAAAAAAATCATTGGATTTGTTTTCCCAGTAAATTGCGTAAATCTGCTGTTTTGTGTGCATATTCTGTGTGGT
This sequence comes from Sinocyclocheilus rhinocerous, assembly GCF_001515625.1. Lineage (NCBI taxonomy): Eukaryota > Metazoa > Chordata > Actinopteri > Cypriniformes > Cyprinidae > Sinocyclocheilus > Sinocyclocheilus rhinocerous. The sequence continues at coordinate 984,233 of NW_015645086.1, read as the reverse complement.
CATGGTCTGATTACTCATAATTATTGAGCACCTCTCCTGAGTAATTTTCAGATATTTATTTATAACATAATTGAGAACACATCTAAAGACATCTGCCTTTCAACATTATTAAGAATTAGGTTATTTCTTTAGAAAAATCCTTTAATTTGACTTGGCAACCTAGCAGAAAAACAAATATTTAATGGAGAGATGAGCGCTGAGGTCATCCCTGAGGTACGGCTCAAATCACTGCGGATCATGATGTCATATGATTTTACTGTGCTAAAACACTCCCACCCACATTCCTTCAGCTCCAACCCAGTTATTTGGAAATGTATGACATTTCAGTTTAATACTCACTTTCTAAGATCACTTGATGAGCAGCAGGATAAGAATTCAGGTTCAGCAAGTTATGACCAGTGTCACTAAATCCAATTAGCACTGATTTATTAAGAAACCCGTCCAGAAGGTGTGGTGTGACCTGTGACTTGTCTGGCTGATATGCAGGTGTATCAGTTTGATTAGAAGGAGGGTGCAGCCCGCAGAAAGAGGTGGACACACAGTGCTTTACACTCGCCCTCTGTTTTAAAACAAAACAGTTTCGATTAGTGGCCAGATAGACATGTGCTCACTGATTTGAATCAAAATGGTTGGGGAAAGCCTAACAAAATAACCTGGCATAATACAGACATGCATTCTCAACAACAGCAATCTACATCTAAATGATCTTAAAGGGGTCATATGATGCAATTTCAAGTTTTCCTTTCTCTTTAGAGTGTTACAAGCTTTTCTTGAATAGATAAGATCCCTAAAGTTCAAAGACTAAAGTCTCAAACCCAAAGATTTGCATAACGTTCACGCAAAGAAAGAAGGTGCAACTTTATTGTTGCTGCCACCACCGCCGCCATGTTGTGAAGACGCTGTGTGTTTCGTTGCGAAAGCGAAAATACTTTGTTTGGTCTTCCAAAAGAGGACACGACTAGAAATCAGTGGTTAAGTTGTATTTACAACACTGTTCCAGAACAGTTCAACCCAAATATTCGGATGTGTGCAGCACATTTTATGGAGGACTGTTTCCTGATCCTGGTAGAGTAGACTATAATGCCGGCTGTTCTGACTCACAGACTGTAAGTACGTTTTCATATTTAAAGAATTTGCCACTGATGATTCAAACACGAGTTTTGAGCAGTGTAGAGTAGCGCTTGTTTGTAATTTCTCCGATCACAAATGCAGACATGTTTTTATGTTTACACGGCGCAATGCAATGCAACACGTAACAAGACTGTAGAAGTCATTATAATCCATAATTATGTCCCCACTGGATGCAACAAATGCCTC
>NW_015645086.1:932003-982347 GCF_001515625.1 Sinocyclocheilus rhinocerous | reverse complement strand
GTGAGGGGCGTAACATTTCCGTTTCACGCTTGAGGTATTCGGCCAATCACAACGCACTGGATAGCTGGCCAATCAGAGCACACCTCGCTTTTCAGACCGATGAGCTTTGTAAAAATTGACGCGTTTCAGAAAGGCGGGGCATAGAGGAGAAACAATAATGTACAGTATGTGGAAAATAATGTGTTTTTGAACCTTAAAATGCATAAACACATTCATTATACCAAATACACAAAATAATGTTATTTTTAACAACATCATATGACCCCTTTAATGAAAGTGTTCCTTAACTGTTAGAACAGGATGTATATGTTAATTATGAAACTGAAAACTTATGATGCGTTGATACAGTGAATACACTCAATAGGATACACTCGTTAGATGTTTGCCAGAGATTCCTGTCTGGTAGTAGCAGGTGATTCATTTACAGAAGGTGTGAGTGAATTGTGTGAATAGGGAGGAGACAGAGAGATGTACAGAGATGAATAAAGAACAAGACAAAGATCATAATGACAAGAGAAACGGTCTAACTGCGAGCTAAGGGAAGATCTGACATCTTAGCTGTGCAATACTACTGTTTACTCCATATACTGCTTGCTATTTTCAAAAAATAGCATTTTAAACAATAAATTATGGAATGTATGATATGTTTTTCTCACATGACCTGATTATTATTATTATTATTAATAATAATAATAATAATAATAATTGGTGTATTCTGCACTATTTTGTATGGAAGCCTGTTTCCACCACTGAATAATACAAAGAAAAAAATGTTATTGACTTTTTATCAAACAATTCAGACTTTGTTTCTTGCCATTCTGAGAAAAAAAAGTCAGAACTCAAGAGATATAAACACAGAATTGCAAGATATAAAAAAAAGCGATAATTATGAGAAATAATTCAGAATTTGAATAATTCAGAAGATTTTTTTCTCAGAACTGTGAGAAAGAAGTCAGAATTGTGAAATTAAAAGTCGCAATTCACAAAAGTCGCAACCTACTGTTGGAACTGCATTAAGTTATGAGGAAGACAGACACTTATTTGAACAATTCTACCACAGAGATTAATTTTTCTCTCTTCCAACTCTGCTTGATCCCCCCCCTTTTCCCCTCTTCCTTTCTAGACACACCCACACAAACTGGGCATGGGCTGCAGAAATAGCTCTGAGTTGTAGAAACTCTGAATCATGAACACACAGGTTCCAATAATACTGCAACGGTCGAAATTCTTCCATGGATTTCCCATGCAATCCAAAAATATCCAGGTCCTAACCAGAGAGAGGCTGCATTTGCCGTCATATTCACTCCATATGTCAGGATACTTTAGAGAAGAAGGATATTACGTCTGCTATTGTCAGGAGTGAGAAATCTCCACCCAACAACCAAACACTGCATAAAAAAGGCCTTGTATAAACATATGCCAATTAGTTGTCTCAAAGTTGCAGTGTAGCTTGCCAAAATACAGACTACTCATAATTAAGTAACACAAATAACAAAGCTAGTCTCTTGAAAAAGTAGTTAGCACACCAGCTAAAATAGTAGCTTAAGAAGCTGCATTGAAGCTACATAAAGGGAAAATATCTTATTAAATATTTTTTCTTAATTGTCACTAATACAATTCATAGAAAGATGGCTAAATTGAAATGTATTACTTAATAAAACCATAGGAAATATGTCATTGATATCTGCAAGATAAGTAAATTAGCCCGTTTAAATGAAGTGTTGCAGTAATCAGTACACCCTTGATTACAAATGTATAATATTCTAGTACTTAACATGTCCTCCATAACTTTACAGATACTACTGTGGACAACAACCATGCATTTCACTATCGCACTTTGCATCTTACTTTTCATAGCTTTTGCCAGATCTGAAGCACTTGCTTGGTATTCATTGCATCATAGCAACACTCTAGCAACCATCCAAACCAACCTAGCAACCACCCGAGTACCCTAGCAACCACATAACAACACCCTAGTGACCCCCCCGAGTGCCCTACCAACCACTCTGGGTACCCTAGCAACCACATAGCAACACCCTAGCAACTGCCCGGGTACCTTAGCAACCGCATAGCAACACCCTAGCAACCTCTTCGGGTACCCTAGCAACCTCATAGCAACACCCTAGCAACCACCCTGGGTACCCTAGCAGCCGCATAGCAACACCCTAGCAACTGCCCCGGTTACCTTAGCAACCGCATAGCAACACCCTAGAAATCACTTCGAGTACCCTAGCAACCGCATAGCAACACTCTAGAAACCATCCTGAGTACCCTAGCAACCACATAGCAACACCCTAGTAACCACCCTGAGGACCCTAGCAACTAAATAGCTACCCTAGAATCAATCTATCTATCTATCTATCTATCTATCTATCTATCTATCTATTGATTGTATTGCCTTCAAAACATTCAGACTTTAACTTTTTAATCTAAACTATTTTAAACTGAAAACTATTTCAAACTGAAAACCGTCAAACTTTTAAAACTTTCTGGGCAGGCTTTCTCAAGCCAACTTCAAAGTTTGTTTCGACAAACTTTTTTATCTAGTTGTATATGTCATTCAAAACAAGCATAAGCTCCCTTAATTCAATTTTAGGGGAAGGAATCTCTTATCTAAACCCATCGCACTAGCGCAATGTACCACTCAAAGCTTGGGAGAGATGAGAGTCTGAAGGAGATGCAATGGGGACTGCAGAGCAAAAGAACATGAAAGGGAGGGAGGTAAGGATGGGTAGTTGTATAGGTGATGATGATCATTATTAGGAATAACTGACCTCAAAATGTCCAGAGTCCCGACTGACCAATCAGAATCAAGCGATTCAGAGAGCTGTATATAAAAAAAAAAAAAAAATTGCAATTAATAATTACCTAAAGGTTTGCACATTTCAGTGCAACTTCCTGCCATATCTGACATACCAGAATACATTCAAGGTGAGAGATTTATGAGTTGAGTGTTTGAAGTAACTTTGCCCTCAGCGATAATGTGAAACGTTTTCTCATCAGCACACTTCCACATACATAACTATGAAAATATGCATGTGTAGTTTTACAAACTGACTAAGAAAGAAAGAAAGAAAAAAAAAAGAAAAGAAAAATAAAGTGAATCAACTTCCAACTTCCAATTTCTTTTAGAGGGTAAGATTTGTTATTTCATGATGATTATCTTTTATCGTTTTTATGACAGGCCTTTTCTTGTATGTTTTTAGCATGTAATGCAAGCTTATTCTCATGATAAACTTGCACAAACTGCTCATTTCCCACACATATGATGATAAGCTTCCTAATCATAAGGTGTCTCTAAAAGTCTCCATGGTAACGTATCAAACTTACAACAACCGATCACTGTGTAGCAGAGGCCAGGAAACATGTGAATGTGTGTCAGTAGTAGTTTGTGTTCTGTGGTAACCCTGTTGCCATGACAACTAGGGGCGTGGCCTCTGGTCAGGCGGCCATTGGGGAAGTACTGAGCAGACATACGACTGAACTCAACCACTGAAAGCCACAGAATATTTCACCTCTGAGGAATCTTGCGCTCCATTCTTTCTCAGTCCTACTATCAGATTGCAGCTTTTGAATAAACGCTGCAGATGTTTTTGTGCTGTAATTGTTTAGACTCACTGAGATTGGAGGTTGTCTGAAAATATCCCAGATCCAAGTTCTTTGGCATTTTTACAATGCCTTGGTCATCCTAAGACATTTGGGATATCTCTAATGCCTGAATAAGTTTTTACCAACAATCATTTCACGACGACAAGTGAACGTGTGGCCACACTGAGACTTTGTGTCCATTTACTTTGATTCTCAGGCATGCAAACGAGTGAGAGTGTTTCGGGCCAGCTGACAGATGTGTCATTTGTCTTTTCTGCAATTTTTTACATTTAATTTAATACCTGACAGACACATATTTGTTTTTCTGTGGTATATTCTACGTTGTTATCTCAAATTTTGCTGATTTGTCATCAAGATAATGTTATATAGAGGGCAAACATGATGTTTTGTCAAATTTGCAAAAATGACTTGTGATAGTCTTTAACGCATGATACGCGTCAGTATGAATGAAAACTACAAACCAAGCAATAACGTTTGCATCATATGCCATAGTTTTTTCCCCCAGTAAAAATCACATTTTGTAATAAAAACTTTTTATGAACACTAAAAATTGAAAAGAAAACATTTAATTGAAAATAAAAATATTTCAAATTTGATACGGAAAATATCAAGAAATATAAAAATGCTTTGTTAAAAATAAAAATCAATTCTTATGTGGTGGGGCCAAAAGTGATGGATTTATTGTTTGAGGCCAACAGTATAAGCATATCTCTGGTTCAAGATTAGTGAATTCTGACTTATACATTTATATGTACAGCACTGTTCAAAATTTTTGGTACTTTTTTTTTTTTTTAAGTCTCTTATGTTCACCAAGACTGCATATATTTGATCATATAAGACAGTAAGACAGCAATATTGTGAAAATATAATTACAATTTAAAATAACTATTTTCTATATTTTATAATAGCAAAAATAGGCAAAGCTAAATTTTCAGCATCATTACTCCAGTCTTCAGTGTCACAAGATCCTTCAGAAATTATTCTAATATGCTGATTTGCTGCTCAAGAAACATTTCTTATCATTGTCAACATTGCATTATCAAACAGTTGTGCTACTTAATATTTTCAAAACAGAGGCTATAGAGTGTGACATCATATCCTGTTTCCTGCATTCTAATTATTAACACAGAAGCCATAGAGTGTGACATCATATCCTGTCGCCCACATTTGACACAGGGTCAGTAATTCAGCATGAAAGTGACGCACCTTGAGGGAGTGATCAGTGAGCAAGTCGTATATGCGTACAGTATGTGTTTTGGGTGTAGTTAGATAATCGAACAAAGTATGCGCTGAGCGGATGAAACATTTTACCAGTGAAGCAAAACTTAAAGTATTAAGCAACATTGAAATCTGAACCTTGAAAGCATCAAATATCAAATTCTCAGAACACAAAGTTCACACACTATTCTTTGTTCTCTGCTGGGGTGTGAAGTGACTGTCAAAAGGCCATCTTCATTCACAGCTCAGCTGATTCTAACAGTATCAGTCACTTGATGTGATCAGATTCAATCAAAGCTCAAATTAGAGTGATTCAGTTAGATTGTCAAGTGCAGAGTCAAGTACAGCAGGAATATCAGGTTGCAAATCTATGATGAAACCCTCATTCAACATGATTCATAACTGACTCTTAACTCATTTTAGCTGTGCAGAAAGAATGTGCTGTGATGATGAAATTAACAGCTTCATTTCTAATTCACTCCCTTGTTGTTACGACGGCATGAAAACATGCAAGATACCCCCATAATTATTACAAACACATAGAGATGTACACAAGAGCTCTAGAGGAAGGGTTGGCATGTTCACTATGTGACATTAAATGATGGTTTTCTGTCTGGCTGTCACAAAAATGACATCGTTATCATACCTGCGTAAAAAGAGGAATCTTATAATTAAGCAATCTTTTGGGCAGAGACTTCCAGATTCATAACTGATAGCTTTTGTTTTCATGTTGATTATGAGATAAGATACAGGGAATGACAGCCAAATGTCCTGGGAGAGTTCAAAACAGATCAGACACATCTGTTTTTACATTTAGAGAATGTTAGAAAACATTCCACTAGTAACTGCTAGTTATGCTCCACTTTGTGTTCTTAGTTCATCATTAGTTCAATGCACCTTGAGTCCAAAACAAATTTCCCTTTGGGGACAATAAAGTGTATTTCATTTCATTTCATTTCAGGGGGGTTCAAGTCAAAAGATGTACCACATTTTTCATTACAGAGAGACATTGTTGTAATTCTGAGGCGCATTTTCACTCTCTGAGTAGACAGTGTGAGTCATAGGCACGCTGGTTTACAAAATATCTTAGTTTCAGTGGCATGAATGCTTCCTGCAGGGCTGTCCTCGAGAAACTTCAATAAGTCGCTTTGAAAAGCTGGTACAAATAGCTAGAAACAACTTGGAAATTTAAATCGTCACACATTACTTAGCAAAACAATCATGTTCTTGGTATTTTGTGATGTTTCTGGTAAAATATCAGATATTCATAGTGCATTTATATATATATATATATATTATACATAAAACATGATACATTTACTTGAGAAGCAATAGTGTACAATAACAAGACTTGTTCAGTTTACTAAGTAAATAAGACTTGTTTTAGAGAATATATATTAATTTTATTTTTCTTAAACTATTGACAGTTTTTTATGTTTATTTAATAAATAATACTAATTATTATTTTAACATTTATGGGAAAATAGACTTTCTTTATTTTTTATTGGTTTGTTTGTTTGGTTGGTTGGTCGGTTGTTTATTTATTTGTTTGTTTGCTTAGCAATGTGCATCTATAGTTTTGTTCCCTTTGTAAAGTCACAAGAATGGGATTTGATTGGATCGTTATTTTGAGGCAGCAATATGATAATAAATAAATGTTCTGTTGTTAGTTGTTTGGATATGGTGAAGTACACTATTATTATCAGGGCATGTCTGAAAATAAAGCTGTATTATATTTGCATGGAAAAAGTGAGCCTAATCAGGTTTTCCCTGGTTCCTTTCAAAAACAATAGCCGGGATTCTGAAATCTTAGGAAAGGCTAGCACCTAAAGATATTATGAATCCATGACTGAAAAGCAGTGAAGAAGATTAAAGCAGAGGGGATCTCAAGATACTGTTGATTAAATCAGTAACTTTTCTAAATGCTCTTGTATTGAGCATTATCCAATAATGAAAGACAGCAGACATTGTGTGAGATGCCAAGATTTGTCACCCAGAGAGGAAACATTTGACACGTGCACCACAGCAGGTCATCCCACTTTAGCAGAAACTGCTCAGGAGCTTGAAGCTTTTATCTGACTTAATTAACATTATTGACTTCAATAATGAGGCCTTTTAAATGTAACAACACATGCCTCACCTCATGACCCAACCATAGAAACACCTGGTGATGAAATCAGAGTGGTCAATGGAAAGGACTGTGCTGGAGGAACAGGTCAAGGCAGATATACTTTTGTTTGAGCAGATACTGTAACGCTTAGGTAATTAACAAGAATTCCAGTGCATTGGTGTGGTCATCTAGAAGCATCTTGAATATCCAATGGCTAAAACGATTGAATCATAACAGAAAAGAAGTCACATATCTGTAAAGATACAGTGCAAATCTTAAAACGTGCCATTTTAAACCCATTAAATCACTTATAACAAACTAAAACTGGAGAAGGCCTAAACTTATCTTATGGATTTCCCAAAACTCAAAACTCAAGCTTAATAAAGAGCCTTCATTACCTTTAAGCCATGTAAAAAAAAAAGAAAAAAAAACAGGCCTCTGGTTATTTAACCATAAACCCAGAAAGATTATAAATCTGGTTAATTTTAGCAGGTCTCTGGATTCCAGAGGGCTTCGGGACCTTAGGGGGTAGATTGAGAAACTGAGAAACTGTTGGTGGCCTCTATGATGTAGGACAGTTTTAAATTGGTTTGCCTATAGCCCTGTCTGTCAAGTTTGCTAAGTGTTATATTATGTAACATTCTTAATTTCCACCACGTTCAGCTCAACTTTATAGAGGTACTTCAAGCATTTGGGTTACCATATAATGTTTGTGTGGATTTAAATGTTATATCAGATCACAAGTGAGTTGGGTGCTGGAGGTAATGCTGAGGTACAGCTGAACATCACATGCTCCACTTTGTGTAACTTCCAGTGCTAAGAGATAAAACATGTCAGCTGTCACAGGTTTAAAGTGAAATTTAAAGCCTTCCAGATGTCTTATTTGTATAGGCAAATCCATAGTTGCAGGCTATTTCAATGTGAAACATTGGCTTGTAGATTCTGGTGCTGCATTAGAGTACTTCAGTACTAGTGTTTAATATTATTGACATATTATTGTGTGTGTTTGTTCACACTCTGTATTTTGGCTTTTATTAAAGCAATCCATTCTTTTACAGAACAAATCATATATATTAACCAGAATTATCCAAAGAAAAGGGGAAAATATAGAAATGATTGTATTGTTTAAACCATTAATAACCATTAATAATTACAAAAACATCCATGTACATGGTTAGGCTAAATGTAGGGATAGGACTATTGAATTTCAACCACACCCACCTACTACACCTAAGCACCGGCCAATCAGAGCCTTCTTTTGGCTCCTCCCACTCAGCAGCACATATAGTAGGAGGCAGAGTCTGCTGTTCTCTATCTGCTCGAATTTTTCCAGCACAGCAGACAAGACTCATATCTGCTGCTCTTGCTCCAAGTCATTCTCTGCCAGCACAAGACAGAAAACACATCAGCAGGATGTCGTTCACCAAGAAAACCAACTACACTGTGAAGTCCTCTTCCTCTGGATCTGCTCCACGCAGCTTCAGCAGTATGTCTTACTCTGGTCCCAGCGTCAGCCGGCAGAGCTACAGTGTGCGCAGCTCCTATGGAGGTGCCAACCGTGGCATGGGATCTGGATTGGGAGGAGGTAGCTTCATCAGCAGCTCTTCAGCCTATGGTCTTGGCATGGGAATGGGCATGGGTACCGGTGTCGTAGCACCCATTCAAGCGGTCACCTTCAACAAGAGCCTCCTGGCACCTCTGAACCTGGAGATCGACCCCAACATCCAGGTTGTCCGCACCCAGGAAAAAGAGCAAATGAAGTCCCTCAACAACCGTTTCGCTTCCTTCATTGATAAGGTGGGTTTAAAGTTTCTTTCTTTGCAGTTTTATTAGTTAAAGAGTTTCCAGGTATGAGTCAAACTAAAGGTCGTAATAACTCCTTAATAACTCCTGACTGCATGTTCTTGCTTAAAACATCTCTAGAAGTCAGTCTAGTGTGGCATAGAAAATATATATGGGGTTGGATACATTCTCATCAAAGGGAAAGAAACGAGACTTGTGGAAAGTGGAGAAAAGGGTGTGTACATGGTCAGAGTGTGATGGCTTTTCATTTGAATGGGATGCCCCGAGGCTCTTCTGAAACCCTTGTGGAGAGTCCACACCCAAATAAGGATGTCCTGCAGGACATGAAACCTGTTATCTGCATATTAATCTTATTAAATTATTACAAACTATGTATTATTACATTTCCAAACAAAAAATATCCATATCAGAAGAAAAGATAATCACATACCTAGATAGTTAATATTTAATTTGAAGAACCGGGGTCATGTTCTGGATAGCACTGGATAGGTTACGTAACAGCGTTCAAGGCAACAAGAAGAGCAAATATTCTTCCACGCTTTTAAGCTTTAGTCTTTGTGCCCTTCCTCTTAACTAGTCTGCTTTGCACTATATTATTTGTTTTAAACACACTGTTTTGAATAATAAAGCTGATTAGTTATGCCAGCTGGCTCAGTGACACCTTTACTGTAACCTTATTGGGTGTGCAATGTTCACCTTGAGCTGTTAAAGTTTTATCACTGAATTATTTGCTCTCCGCCCACCATTTACACACTCTTTTAAGAGACTCTAGCAGATCTGGTCTCTTCCTGCTGTCCCTTGAATATTAACTATGTAGATAGTCCCATCCACAGGATAGGTACAGCTCTAGTCACCCTTCCTGATGTTCTACTGGAATATGCGTCACCATTTCCAAGGGGAAAAAAAGTGTTACAAACTGAAAACATGTGCATCTCTCGTTATTTAAGGAAAACAGCGCTTTCCTTTGTGAAGATCATGAACCACAAGCACTACGTTGGCATATGGTCTCACTTTTGTGAGCTGGAGTAGAACCATGATTCCAAAATGGCTTTGCAGCATCGGTCTGGGGGCGTTGCTCTACGAAGCTGCACTTGCTGCCAAGTATGGTTTTCATTTGTGCCTTGATTGAGACAAAACCTCTATTCTCATCTTGCCAATGTAGGTACGTTTCCTGGAGCAGCAAAACAAGATGCTGGAGACCAAATGGAGCCTCCTTCAGAACCAGACGGCCACACGCTCCAACATCGACGCCATGTTCGAGGCCTACATCTCCAATCTGCGCAGACAGCTCGACAGCCTTGGCAATGACAAAATGAAACTGGAGGCTGACCTGCACAACATGCAAGGCCTTGTTGAGGACTTCAAAAACAAGTATGTACAATGGCTTTCACAAAAGCCTCATTTTAATTTGGCTGGACGTTTGGTCTGGGTGATGGACAGCGCCCAAGTATTGTCAAAGGAGACTTTTGTGGTGCACTTAAGTTTTCCCAGAATAAATGAGGCTCTATAAATTCAAATGGAGGGAAAACGTGTTTTAAAGTTTTCTGATGGGAATAAACTCAATTCATTATCCAACAGGGCATATGTAACTGATACAGAAAGTGCATGGTTGCTCTAGTCTCTCCCTGGTATACCTGCCACCTGGACAATGGTCCAGCCTTTTTGAGATTTGAATCATATTATAGGCATTTCAGGCATGATTATAGGCATTATATACATAATATCCCATTGAAAAAAAAACATGTCTGTGCCTCAATTAAATGGGCGTCAGCATGAGTCAGATAGATTACAGCTATTGAACAAACATCTACACAGCACCTTTCATGGATCTCTAAACAAATCTGATGGGCCGATTAATGCTAAAACCCATGGGAGACACTGAACTGAATCCAGAAAAAGAACAAGCGTTTCTTACTAAAGATGGAGCATTGCTGCCCCCTAGTGTACAAAACCCATTTATAAACAATTCAAAACATTCCTGATTTTAACCAAAGTAATTTTCTTCACTTCTCTTCAGGTATGAGGATGAGATCAACAAGCGCACAGAGTGTGAGAACGAGTTTGTGCTCATCAAGAAGGTTCGTAGGTTGTCTCTTACATAGTTCAAAACAATGTAACTACTCACAAACGCTTACTTTAATCTTAAATGATGATTAAATTATGTTTGCTTTTTGTAGGATGTCGACGAGGCCTACATGAATAAGGTTGAGCTGGAGGCCAAATTGGAAAGCCTCACTGACGAGATCAACTTCCTCAGGCAGATCTTTGAGGAGGTAAATTACAGCTAGAGATTCCCACTACACATATAGTTCACTTACATATGACAAAACACACTTTGATAATGTTGTGCTCTCTCATTGTGAACTTGTAGGAGATCCGTGAGCTGCAGTCTCAGATCAAGGACACCTCAGTCGTTGTGGAGATGGACAACAGCAGGAATCTCGACATGGATGCCATCGTCGCTGAGGTCCGCGCTCAGTACGAAGACATCGCTAACCGAAGCCGGGCTGAAGCTGAGATGTGGTACAAGTCCAAGGTGTGTTATCTTTTGAGTATCATCCAAACTGTAAAGTCTTAATCTGGTTGTTCAAAGCAAATGTTACTATTGAGGTGCATGAGATATTAAATCTTACACATCGTATGTTCTGTTCCTCAGTTCGAGGAGATCCAGACATCCGCAAGCAAATACGGTGATGACCTTAGATCAACAAAGACAGAGATTGCTGATCTTAACCGCATGATTCAGAGACTGCAGTCCGAGATCGATTCCGTGAAAGGACAGGTATGCAACTACACAAACAAAAAATTTAGAATATTTGAATATTAAGTTTGTTTTGTAGGCAACAGACATTGAGCACAAATATTTCTTGTTTCGGTAGCGCGCCAATCTGGAGAACCAGATCGCAGAGGCAGAGGAACGTGGCGAGTTGGCCATAAGAGATGCCAAGGGCCGCATTAAGGACCTGGAAGATGCCCTGCAGCGAGCCAAGCAGGACATGGCCCGCCAGATTAGAGAATATCAGGACCTGATGAACGTCAAACTCGCCCTGGACATTGAGATCGCCACATACAGGAAGCTCCTGGAGGGAGAGGAGGACAGGTGAGTCAATCAAATGCATGCTTGCTGTGAGACCTAGTACTCTATTTTTGAGATGAGGTTCAGATATCTCATTCTGTGCAGGAGTCTCATTACCTCTTGTTCACTCTTTTCCAACAGACTGGCAAGTGGAATCAAGTCCATCAATATCTCAAAACAGAGCAGTAAGTTTGACTCTTTATCACAGAGGACCCTACTAAAAAGCCCAGCATGGGGTTCTAGTATGCTCTTGTATCATAGACATTTTGTGCTAGTCTTTTCAGGATTCTTTCTTCACATGACAATTCTTGTAACTATATGATATCAGGAGATCCTCATCTAACATCTTCATGTTTCTGTCCTGATAGCGAGCTATGGCTCTTATCCCCTGGAAAGTGCAAGCAGCGGCTACGGCAGCTACTCTAGTTATTCCAGCGGCTATGGTGGCGGATACGGTGGCGGCTACAGCTCTGGCGGCTACAGCTCTGGCAGTGGCTACGGTGACACCGTCTCTCAGACCAAGAAGAGCGTTGTGATCAAGATGATCGAGACCAAGGATGGCAGAGTTGTGTCTGAGTCCTCTGAGGTTGTCCAAGATTGAGCGAGTCCCCTTCCCCAATTCTGTCCACTAAACCTCACGCCCCTTATGCATTCCTGGCCTTCCCTCTCAACCGTTATGACTGCGGCCGGTCCAAGGCACTAGACACGAATGCAGTCATAAACCAGGTTGTAAGCAATAAACCATTCACTCTGACTAAAGAATTCCAGAGGGACCAAATGCTCTCACTGCTCTTGTCGTGCCTTAATCTACATCACTAAAAACTCACGCCCTCAGGCCACTGCACAACAATACTGTCTTCAGATCTTACCTTGCACAACATGGCCACGTCTGTAGGCTGGATAATCCTCGATGTGCTACTAACATGAGCTAGCCATTTAGCTGAATTGCTCAACATGCTAAGAAACTGATTTCCACAGTAACTATGAAGGGATATGTTTGCGTTTGTGCTAAATTACTAGCATGTTAGTGGTAGATCCATGGGGTTTGCCTATTTAGTAGAGACTAAGAGTAATTTCATTGTGCTCTGGCAAATAAGAAAGACGTTGCCCATTGTGTATCCTGTTTTCTGAGGTGCTGTTTTTGCTACCAAAAATAAAGTTTACCTAAAACTTCCTGTCTTTGTGTGTGTGTGTGTGTGTGTGTGTGTGTGTGTGTCAGCTAACTAGCCTCTCTACAAAACCCACACCCTTCAAAGACATGTCAGAAAGCTAAGGGCTCTCAGTTTGGCTGGTTAGCATGGTTCAGTTAGTCCCTGCTGGCAGATGTCATAGGCTGATTACTTACTCTACACACCATCTAGACAAAAATATCTCTGAAATAATATTAACAAGCAGTCAATACTATTCTGAGTAAATAAAAAGGTTTGTGTGGTATTCGGGGGAAAAAATGCTTACAACAACTCACATTGTCAAGAACTCACAAGGATTCACATCGTCTTTCTGCTGGATGAGGCACCTTGTACAAGTGTTCCTGTTTAAAAAAAAAACGAATCGATTCCCAATGCGTTTGTGACCCCTAGAGATTCATGACGGAACTACATGGTGCTTGTGAGCTGCAGATAGACATGCAAATGCAAAATTAAACTGAAATGCATAATATTTAAAATAAAATTTGTAAAAACAAGCCAAATATAACCTTTTACTGTCATCATATATAAGATATGTTATTAAGTATATTTATTGGAAGGTTAGTTAGTCTACTTGTGATAGTAATTTAAATCATAAGGTTCAACTGGCAACAATGGGGAAACCCAGGACAACTGCATGCCACCCATTTTTCTGTTAGTGCAGCAATGTCGCCTCTTACTCATGCATGATATTTTGACTTTGTGCTGTCTGACTCAAATAGTGACTCACTATTAGGCTACAGTATATTTCCAGGAAAGCAGATAGGCCTACATTTTGGCAAGAGAGCATCTGATTAAAAATGGCTTAAGTAAAAAAGAATTCAGTTGTTTAATTTGGAAAGCATTTTTATATTGTCTTTCAAAGATTCTGCAACTACAATAAGACACATTAAATTTGAATTTTTTCACATAGTTTAATAAACTTTGAGAATCCTTCTTTTTTTTTTTTACTTTATTTGTATTTTCATTTTATAACAGTGGTGGTTAATACCAAACTACCACAATATTGGTGTAGTGTGTTAACTGTAGTGACCTAAGTGTCACGGTGCGTGCGGGGGGAGATGAAGCGAGGACTCAATTGCAGGAGAAATGGTTATTTATTTTAATAATAAAAATGAAACAAAAACAAACTCAAACCACCCCGAAGGGGAACAACAGACAGGCAGGCAGGCCTAAAGCTGCACACATGCAGACACGAAACACACACAATGAAAAATGACGGATCAGCACAGGATGACAGACACCAGGAGAATAAATAGGAACCAAACGAGGAGGCAAACGAGGGAGACACAGGTGGAGCAACTAAAACAATAACAAGAAAACAAGATGGGAGGGGCAAGACAATAGACAGGAGAGAGCACATGGCGACAGACAAACACAACACAAGCCATGTGCTCACAGAACACATTCATCTGGTGGCCCTCCTGGGCACACCCGCTGCAGACTGCGACACTAAGTACTTAAGCAAAAACTATAGTTACTGTATGGTTGCCACTGAAAAAAAATCTAAACAAACAATAGCATTTATGCATTGTTTTGAGAAATCTGTATTGATAAAATAAACTAATTTATAATTATTACTATAGGTCTACTACCATAACTATTAAATAAAATGTATTATGGAATCAGTTTATATATTAATCAATTTGTTTATTCAACAGCAAAAGCTAATGCATGTCTAATAATATAAGCAATGAAGCTTTCCTTTCAACTGTATCATAAAAGCGTTAATTTTACTCAAATCTTTTGTGGACATCTAGTGGTTAAAAGGATGAAAAGCACCTATTGTACCAAGAGGTTGCAGTTGTTAAAAGTCAATGGGTTAATGTAAGCTTTTTTTTTTTTGTTCCTTTTAGGAGTTTTAAAAGCATGGCACGAAACCATAAATTAAACTAGCCAACATTACCTTGAAATTATGAGTATCACTGTTATTATTATTATTATTGGAACTTGATTAGTTTTTTTTTTATGTGATTAATTTAAAAAATTTTATACCATAATTCATATATGAAGCTCATATGAACTTTTCTTATAAAATAAGTCAAAGAATTGGGGCATATGTTTAAAACAGACAGATCACAGATTTTATTTATGAATGTATTTAATGTTTATTTTACTTAGTGCCAATTATAATCACTAAAACAATTACCAATCTATTTCCTTAAAATAATTGGTATAAAATACATTGCTTATGGAGAATCATCAAGAACCAAAAAAAAAAAAAAAAGCATGACCACATCAAGTTGTGTTGAACTGCAAAACCGGATGTACTATATCCGTTTATTTAATTTCCAATAAATAAATAAATGGAGCATAGATAACATGTCTATTTTAGGACCATTAAGAAAATTTCACCCAAAAAGTTTTTTATTTTTTATTTTTATATATATATAATAAATTGTGTAGATTTACTGGTATTATACATTTGATAATAATTTTGTACTGCCTACTTATTCTGTGCTGAATCACAGTAATGAATTATATTTGAAGAATAATGACAATTACAGAGTTTAAAAGTAAAACTTGACCGTGTTAAATAATGGGATATGGGTGGTAATCTGCTTAATTGTCATGAATAAGATATAATGGCAAATTATGTCACAAAAATAATGGTCCTAAAAATAGGCTTCTTTTGTTTTTGTTTTTTCCTTTAAAATATGATGCAGACCGTTTCTGCACGAGAGTGATTCACAACATTTAGATTTGCATGGCTATACACAAAACCCTACTAAAACATATAGAACATTCAAAACAAACAATATTCATAGATAGTTAGAAAATCGAATAAAATAAGTGTCAAATAAGAAAATTAAGAAAATCTATACAGACTAAATGAAGCTCAAGTAGCATCGACATGCCCAGAGATATTTTCATCAGATTCACTCAGCTGGAAGATCGGAGGAGCCGCTTGAGGAGGCTGATTCAGTTTGATTGTCACTCAACATAATCTCCAGAATCTTCGGTCGCAAGATAGCTTCCAGAAAGAATCATTGTGTCTCCACATTAATTAGTTAGTGCCCAATACCAGCAGCCAAACTATATTAAAACAATCAGACGTGGCTTCTTCTACAGTCTGCATAGTGGAAAACCGACCAAAAGAAACTTCAGAAGAGGCTTCTCATAGGAGGTTTCTCTTCCACTAATGTCTCTATAATGGAAAAACAGCAAAAACAAGTTTCAGAGGAGGTTTCTCATAATGTCTCTTCTCCTAAATTTTCTCCTAAAGTCTCCTAAAAAAAAAAAAGCCTCAGAAAAACAGGCTTCTCCTAACACAGACACAATGGAAAACAGCCTAACAAGTAAGAGACAATAATACAGTGACAATGAAGTAGCAACAATAACAAAAAACAAATACATTAACATATAATATCATTTTAACCACAGTTTAACTCAGTTTTTTATTTTAGTTTAAGTATATTTATTAGACAATAAAGGACGTACTAAAACAGGAGTTTATGTACTATGGTAGCATTTCGTGTTCAGTTTCAAAAACATTTCCAAATATCAGATAAATAAAAGGTTAGTCATGAATAAAAGATTATTGGTTATACTGTTACTTAGTTTAATGTATATTATTTATTTATTCATTCATTCATTCATTCATTCATTCATTCATTCATTCACTCACTCACTCTCCTTCCTTGTTTTTCAGGTCTAGTCTCAGTTTTTGGCTTTGGGTTTCTGGTAGCAATTCCTATTAGTCATCTCTATTTAATCACTTTCTCCCTTTTAGAAAAACAATCAAAAGTTTTAAAAAAAAATCAGTGCATTCTTCTATAGAACATGGCAGGCTGTAAAACATACTTTTAGCTGTTGTCACAGAAGCAACAAAGTTCACCCTGCTCAACCACAGCCTGTCACAGATTCAGATTAATCAGTTTTGAATAAAGTGAACAATTTAAAGTGGCAAAAACATGGTATTTCTTTTAAATTTCTAAATTTAGCACAAAAACAATTGCTGGATGTGTTTGTGTGAGTGAGTGAGTGAGTGTGTGTGTACTGTATTTGTGTCACATAAGGGGTCAGTCACTACCTATGTTGCTATCCACCTATTTTTATGTGAATTTTGGAATATGACATTAAAAAAATGCTTGATGGACATGCCAAGATGAGCATAAATTCTAAAAATGTGCACAAAAAACATATGTAATGATAATGTTTTTATCCAATAAGAAGATATACACATAAACTATGATGGAAACACATTTTACCATTTTTATCCCTCGATGCGTAACAAAAACCTGAAATGACTTTGCCTCAACAGAACTGGATCCAGAACCAACAAATTGGATAACTGGACTCATTGGAATCATCATAAGGGGTATTTATGAACTGTTACAACTATCCCCACCCCAAACAACCATAGCATAGCTAACTGTTTTAGCATGTGGGTTTGAAGTTAGCATGAATGCAAAGTATCAAATTGAACTAGAGAAACAGCTACTTTAGGTTATGTAAGTCAAATAATTGAATCTACAACACAATGATTGCTTGGCAAAAAATAATCTTAATGAAAAAAATTTACTTTCTTTCCTGAAAATCAGTTTTTTGGTCATAAAATCTACAATGTTGCTCTCAGTCACATGCCACATCTGCTGTAAGCTCAAAAATGTGATGGGGGTGTATGATATTGATGGCATCACCACAGCTCGTTTCTGACGTGTCAAACTGACAGTGTTACAACACTCCCCGGTCTCCCCTACTAGACCTTTATAAACTAGGAAAGAAGCTGAGACAGGGGAGTTATGGCAAGGTGTTTGTGGGAACTCACAAATCTGATAGCCAGAAAGTAATGTATTCGAAAAATATTTGCCATTTGTTTGCTCTAGTTTTTATTGTGGGTCAAAACATATAATGCAGTGCAATACTGTACAATGATGACTGAGAGATTGAGAGAACAGAATATAAACATTCCCCAAAAGCCTGATATTTTAACATGTTATCTTTTTATTAATGATGGACATAAGTTGATCCAATCCAGTCCAGTTTCATCTTAAAATATTAAGTGAAAATGTGAGCTAGTGTGTTGGTGTGATATGAGAAATGTGAAAGAAGCATCGGCCTCAAAAAAAAAAAAACCCGTTAGAAAATACAGTACAATGAGAAGAGAGTATGAAGGGACCATGAAACTACAGGAAATAAAGAACAGCTGATCAAACAAAATGTACCAAAACTAAAAAAAACTACCAAATCTACATAATATTTAATTGTGACTAAATAGATGTCAGCAAAACAAATTCCAATGCCAAATAACCACTTATTTTAACACACAACCTGCAAGCATAGGAAGAATTTAAGTCTTCAATTTCAGTCTGTTCCTCACATAAACTATTGCACCCTCAAAGCTAGAGAGGATAATCATTTGGGGGAATGGATGGATGCACAGTATGCACTTTAAAAAAATAATGGTTCAAAGAGGGTTTTTGCAGTGATGCCATAGAAGAAGAATTTTGGGTTGCCCAGAGAACTTCCGTGATCAGTTTAAAGAACCTTAATTTTTTTTAGTTTGCATAAACACATTTCATTACACCAAATACACCAAATAATGTTCTTTTTAGCAGCATCATATGACCCCTTTAATAATTTAATTATTCAACATTTTTAGCTAATCCAGTTTAATAAACTAATTTTCTCCATTGTTATCCCGTTTGTGCAGTGGAAAGGTTACATAAATGTTAAATGTTCTGCATGGAACCACAGATGCCAATACAGAACTTTTATTTTTAAGAGTTAGCACGAATTGAATAGGCTACTCTTATTAAGGCACAGAGCAACACTGTAAAATCCAATAGTTTACCTTACTTAGATTTAACTAGTTATCTTTACTTAGTTGTAATACTTACTAGGTTTTATTAAGTTACAACTACTTTCAAGGCAAATAAAACAATTTACTTACTGTTTTGAGTGACACTTAAAATATTCAAGTAGCCACAAAGGAACCAATGACATTAATAAAGCAGTGAGAGGCAGCAGTGCACTAATATGTTGCTAATGTGCAACATAACAACAGAAGAAGAAGAAAAGAAAAAGAGTCTTAATAGACTTTTCACCCATTTCCTCCATGTCTGCAGTTATCTTTCACTAGTTGCATTCACTCGTTTCCCAAAGTCATCTTGAATGTTGAATTCTCAATACAACTGAAATATTTGAGAGAACATCACATTACGCTAACTTCATAAATTGATGTTGATTTTCCTAAAATGTTTTTTTTTTTTAACTCACCATTATACTGATTAGCATTCCCTTTGGTTGGGCACTTGGAACTTCATTTTTTGTTACTATATTTTTCTTAGTTAATGCAGTAATGCATCATGAAGTCAGTGTTATTTGATTTCAAGGAAAGAAAAGCAATAAATAGGTTGCTTTTAGAGAGTGATCTATTTTCTAATTAAAGCATTAGTGTTTTTTTTTTTTGCGTGTTTATTGATGAACTTTATCAAATTTTGTTTTTAAAAACATCTTGAGATGCTTTTAATTAGGTTTATATAATCCTTAAATAGTGTGTGGTAATATGCTAAAGTCACACACAGACTTAATCATTCAGCACGTGAATCACAACAATGTTAACAATTAAATTTAATGTATTTTCATTAATTGTAACAATAATTTCAAGGCAATCGGTTTGCATGCTTTTTTTTAAGTAAGCCCAACTAATTGGATTTTACAGTGAACTTTACCATTCCATTAAATACAATCAGGGCCGGATTATCGCACAGGCCTACCGGGCACGTGCCCAGGGCACCAGACCAGAGGGGGAAAGGTAAATAGGCCCATCGCTTCCACTGGAACACGATTTCAACCGAGAATTACCTCCCCCACCCAGAAAAGAGATTTTAATCGAGGGGGACCAGGAAAGTGATTTGAACCAAGTCACAATCCGGCCCTGAATCTAGTTCTATTAAATAAAGTCTCTGCTCCTGTCTCTCTGTTAAGATGCTATAACTATAATACCATATTAGGACAGATTCAAACTTTGAGTGACTTTCATGAATGTGAACACACATCCACCTGACACTAGGTGGTGCTATAATAAAATAATTTATATTTCTGTTCAGAAAAGAAAATGGTACAAAACTGTCACTGGGGAGGTATGTACTGATTTGTACACTTTAGATACTATTATGCACTTCTAAAATACTAATATGTAGCTTTAAGGTACAAATATGTAACTTTTAGTTTTTGTGGCTTAGGGTACCACCCCCATGACAGCTGTATACCTTTTTTTTTCTGGCAATGTAAAGGTTAAAATTCTAAATTTTAAAATCACTTCTATAGAATCCAATGATCACATGCTTTCTAGTTCTGTCAATATAATATCTGATATTGCAAGTTCTCTAAGTAAGTCTCTTTTTAACTTGTCTTAGGTTGAACAATTGTCTTGTTCAACATGTCTTTTCACATGAACAATTAAAAGAAAGTGTGTATCATTTAGCAAAGATCCTCAAAAACATGTTCATCAATTTATTATTCACAGATGGAATTCTCTAAAAGAAAACATTTGACAAATTTTGAACACTAAGCCCAAGCTTGATTCGTTACACTTTCAAACCAGGACATTTACAACTTACCAGGTTGCCCAATCTCCTCACCGACACTCTTCCAAGTGAGGTCCTTTTACACTTTCAAACCAGGACATTCGTAGGACAGATGCTAAATTTTTGTTCATTTTGCCCTAGGGGGCGCTATAACAAAAAATAAAATAAATAAATAAATAAAATAAAAAATTCCATAAATCAATACGCTCATGATGTTCATTGTGATTCTTTTAAATTTGCCAACTGACCCTTTGCTAACCCTCATTTAAAAAGTCGCTGACCACAAATCCTTGTCTGTCAAGCTTTTACTCTTGTCCAATGAAAATTCAGTGTCGTTGAATAGTCAACATGAAATCAATATAAA
Organism: Sinocyclocheilus rhinocerous; assembly: GCF_001515625.1. NCBI lineage: Eukaryota > Metazoa > Chordata > Actinopteri > Cypriniformes > Cyprinidae > Sinocyclocheilus > Sinocyclocheilus rhinocerous. Next base: position 961,445 of record NW_015645086.1, on the reverse strand, counting down.
CGCCAAGTAAACTTGCATTCCGTCCTACTTTTGCTCCCAGATAAATAAATGTTGTTAACTTAATGTCAATTAATTTATGTATTGATTCCGTCATAGCTGTAGCAACAATAAGAGTTCACACTAGAACAGATGTTATGTTATTAAAAAAAAAAAAAAAACTTTTGTGTTCAGTTACTGTGTTATTATCAATTGTAACTGCTTTCAAAAAGACTTCTGACTCAATTGCAGTGGTTCCCAAATGGGGTGCGTGCAAGCCTGGAGGAAAAGTGTGTGCTCTGGGGGAGGGCAATGCAATATTTGTAATGGCTGAATGCCAGAATATCTCATAATAAAATGACATATGACACATGTCAGTATTTTATTGGCTCTTTTCCCCACCAGCAGTTCAAGCTCCAATTTACTGTTCCACACATCTCATGATTTGAAACACTTCTGTCATCAAACAGTTGCGTCTATTTTCATAACCAGTGAGATCTGGTGGTTCATTTGCCTAGAGTAGCATACAGAGTCAATCGCAAAACGGGATGAGAAATGTTTAAAATTGTCTATTACACTCATTGTTTATGACACTTCATCCATATCTTTTAATTGTTAACAAATGTATTAAGTCTTAATATTTAATATTTAGATCAAATGCAAACTTTAGATTCCCATAACTGCTGGTGGATTTGAGTTGGCAGACTCGATCATAATGCTGTTGGCATCATGCTGTAGAGATGAAAACTGTTGGTTACAGATGATTGACATTTGGCCTGTGGCACTGCTTGTACGAGCTACAGTCCCATTGGGGAACTCTGTTGTTCAAAACAGTTCTGCTGATTGATTATCACTCAAAGGTCACCACTAACTTGACCTCTTTTTACAGTGGTTATCAGGAGCCTGTACTAGAGATGTGGGCAGGTCCTCTCAATTCAGTGCACTTCTAAAAGTTGTGACAGAAGCCAAAGACATCCAGATGGATTTTAATGTAATGTATTATTTAATTAAATGTATTTCTTTTTTACATTTCTAAATTATTAAAAATAAATTACATTCATTTGATTTAATTTTATAATTTATTTTGTTAATTTAAAAATGTTTAAATTAATGTAAAATATTTAATATAAAAATATTCAAATAAAATCACAATGCCACTACATTACATTACTGACCTCATATATTGATGAAATCATATTATGGGCCCACTGAATACATGCATTCATTGAGGACATGTTCACATAGATATGTGATGATATAGCATTCGCAAGAGAGCAAATGGCTCTGGAGTCAGATTTGCAGGTTTGACAGCTGTGATGAAGCACAGTGCAGTCTGTCAGTGTAAGAGACAGGAAAAAAATATTTTTTATTAAAGGGGTCATATGATGCTGCTAAAAAAAACATTATTTTGTGTATTTGGTGTAATGAAATGTGTTTATGCGGTTTAAGGTTAAAAAAACATTATTGTAAATCATTCTAATATGCTGATTTATTATTAGAATTATCAACAGTTGTGCAGCCAAATATTTTTAAGTTACGCCTTCTTTCTTTGCGTGAACGTTTGGGCGGCGTTATGCAAATCTTCTCACATCGTGACGTAGACATGTGGGGTGTGTTAGAACGAGCCGTTTTAGGTAGGCGTGGCTGACTCTTAACTTTTATAAAGAATATCTCTTTGGATTTGAGACTTTAGTCTTTGCAACTTTACAGATCTTCTTTATGCACCAAGAGCTTGTAACACTCCAAAGAGAAAGGAAAAATTGAAATCGCATCATATGACCCCTTTAAGCAGAGGACGAAGCATATACCCTGCAGTGCAAGACAGGTTAAGGCAAAACCCTCCACATACATAGGCCTAGACTTCTTACGTGACAGACCCTGACCTTACAGTACTTGGGGGTCTTTTATTAGAGGACGAGAAAATTCCATCATTAATATGTGCCTGTGCCTGTGTAGCTGCAGGGGACAAACACACAAAGTAGGCAGTGGGAAACTAAAAAACTTTAGACTCTCTGCCATAAATCCTCAGAGCTTCAAGCACTTGAAACTACACACCTTTTATTTCTAAATATGTTTCAGAACTGCCAAAACCTTGACAGCTCTGTTGTTGTTGCTGCATTGCTGACACCAGCATTGGAATAACAAACGTTAGTGGCAAATGGTCTTAAATCAAGACATAAGGCTGCTGTTTTTGAACAGATCATGTCTCAGATTGATTGTACATGATGCATCTGTTGCAGCACTGAAACACTGACTGTTATAAATGTCCAGTAAAAGTTGTAGTATTGATGTAATTTTGAACGCTATGGTTGTGTTTATATAGTACTTGTGCAATATATGTTTTCACACAGTGGATTTAAAGATAAAGTATTTTATTTGTTTCCCTTTTAGCAAGGGAGTAAGGACACACCCTCTTTGAGTTCACCCTTTTTATTAGCTTTCCATTAGATCTCACCCATTGGTGGCCCCTTTAGATCATTATCAGGTTTGGTCCTAATCTATTTTTGGTCCTGGTTTTCTATAGGAAAGGACATCAACTAGATTTTCATATGAGAATCTGTGCAACATTTGCCTGTGCTCTGAGTTATGTTAGCATGTTATTATGCATTTACCAGGGTGTTTACTAATTTATGAGGTGTTTCAAATGTTTTATCATCCGTCAAGCAAAAATACGGATGATTTTAACAGTTCTCAGCATAAATGAGTACACTCCCTCTGAATGAATACAAAATGAGAGGGTAGCATCTTCTGTTTCAAGTTTTTGTATTATATCACACAGTGGTGTGTGAATTCATGACAGCATTGATGAAGCACAACTCCCTCACTCCTTCAGCACTCATACATTCCTGTATAAGAGCTTTACTACCACTGAACTTCACTGTGGGAACCAGGCACTTCTCACTGTACTCCTCCTCTAGCAGCACCTGTTAGGTGATTGACTTGATCTCATGAGACTAGAACATGGATTCTCAGAAGTCTATATTTAGTAAATATGGGCATTGGAAAAGGTTCAATGAGTTTATTGTGCTTATACAGTAGGTAGTTCCAGTGTGGACAACAACCATGCATCACTTCTTACTCTGTTAGAACAGTCACTCTTTCCATAGCTTTTGCAGGCTCTGAGACATTTGCTTGATATTTCTCCTGCTCCTTTAATAGCAAAAAATCACTCATCAGTCATCACTAAATGAAAGCTTAAAGTGAAGGCCCGATAATTTCAGGGGCCTTGTCACAAGTCCATCGTTTTTACATTTCTGTGTTACTTTTGCTATATTTTCACACTTAAAGCAATGATATGGTATTCCTCCTGTACCACTGTCCTCTTCTGTGCTAAAAAATACATCTCCTGACAGTTCTTTCCCAAGTGGTTCCACTGCTGTCAGCATTACGTCTGAGAATGATTCAGTGGGCTATATAACACATTTAATTATCAAGAAATTACTTCTCTTTAAAAGTTTTGGTTCAACATATTTACCTGTTGATCAAAAAACAAAAAAGGATTCAGGAGGGTAGTAATTTTTGCAATACAACATTTTATCACTTTGATAGGAAAATCTTATTTTCCTGAATAATTTTGACATGCTTCTTTGGTAATTAATCAAGCAGACTTGCTGGAACTTTATATCTCTAAAGAACCCTAACATGTCTTCTAAGTAAAGAGTAATTGCTGAATTTGTTAAGTTTCACATTCATTTACGCTGTGCACTGTGCATATATTCAGTGTAAATGGTAACAGCATGTCTCCTTAATAAACTGCATAACTTGAGGTCTTATTATTATCTACAAATGTTGTAGGACGAGTTAAATGCTGAAGTGTGCTACTCATTTTGAATAAATTATGAGCAATAGTAATAGTCTCACTATTAATAGCAAGAACCACTTATAACAGAATTTAAGTTGACCGCGTAATCATTAAAAACTGTAGAACAGACAAAGCAAGTGATCATATACAATACAAAAAGATCATGCTGTGTCTATCCTCAGATTCATTACTGGGTTCACTTCCCAGGGAACACGCTGATGTAAATGTATACCTTGAATGGATGTATGTTTCTTTGGATGACAGCATCTGCATTCATGTATTTATTATTAGTCATATTCCAAAGGGGGATTCATTAAAATGAAGCGTTCACTGGTTATGAACAGAGATAAGTCTGCCACAGATGCATCGCAATCATATCTTGGGCCACAGGGCTCTCGGGAACAAGAGCAGAGAGCCAGAGGGTTGGGATGTGGCAGGACATGAAATATTAGGTGGAGAAAAGAAGGAGGAGAGCAAACGATGGGAGGGGAGCGCAGTGAGTACAGGAATTCACTTTTAAAGGATTATAGGAATGAATGGCTCGATTTTAGCTCTTTATTTGAATGACCTACTACATCCAATAAGCTTGAACCTAAACGTTTGAAATACACTAATTTAGGAAAACAGTCTTGCAACACATATATTAATTTGACATGCTGGGATTTGAAACATCAGCTTGCATTGTGTTCGATGAATTACAGCTATTTAATTGCAACTGTTTTTGTCATTTTAACTTATTTTAACTTTTCATAGTAAATTCTATATGTCATTATTGTTATATAGTGAGTACTAAATAGAATCACCTTATTCAAATGCATCCAGTGCATTTACATTCCGATTAAAAGCAATGCAAAGGTAGGACATGCACACAGATATCATGCAAAGCTGTGGAAAAGTGTGAGAGAGGGAACCAGTGGATCTGCTTCTTGTCAGGCAGGTTATGTCACACAGGTTTATGTCCTCTGGGCCTCACAGTTTCGCTCAGTAACATTGGTGGGATAACTGATTCATGTCAGGACTCAACTTGAGACTAATAATGTTATTAGAAGAATTAAGGTTGCGCAAGTAACATATTTTTTCTGTGTGCCTCTTGATTGAAGTGTGTTGTTCCTGTATCACCCATACTTAAAATATTTGCACCTTTCATGCATGCAGCAGATGCTTTTATCCAAAGTGACATACACTGCATTCAAGATCACCAGTTCATGCATTTCCCAGGAATTTAACTTGGTATTGCTAGTGTGATGCTCTACTGTTTAAAAAGTTTTGCAGTGCAACAAAACTAAATAGCACCCATTATTATTGATTTGGCTATTTTGCAGTGTATTATTGATTATAATGGGAGCTACAGTATTTAGTTGTTGTTTTTTCACTGCTTACTAATAGTGTGTGCTGGGTGTGATACAGATTTTCTGTACGCCATCCATCTATAAAGAGTCATTTGTGCACACCTCTCAAACCGTTTTCACACGCTCTGTTGCTGCACCATATGCACACACAGGCCAGATGACTCCACTATCGTCTAAAAACACCTCAGATACTACAAAAACAACCATTTATTTCATTTTTTGTTTAATCTAGTTTTTCATTTCTTTTGATTAAATACACAAATACTTTATAAATTAATAAATACAATTCGTCGGTCATCCGACGTGACGTCTCCGTTCCCTCCTTCAGGGAACGAGGGTTACATACGTAACCGAGACGTTTCAGTTTTAAAAAATATTTTTTAATAACTTAAGCACTTTTCAGATAGCAATTGTGTCATATAGACAGTAATAAATTGTAGGGCTTCTGCAGGTCTTAAAAATGTCTTAATTTGCCCTTCCACAAAAAAGTGTAAATTCACAAATGGCATTAAACATTGCATGCATTGCAAAAAAAAATAAAAAATCTTCCTCATATTTTTTTTTGTTTTCCAATACAAATATTTAAACACATTTTTTTTTACATTTATTCAAATACAAATATTTAAGGTACATTTATTTGAGATGCATATGTAAAATGAAGCCTTGAAAAATGCTTAAAACAGGAACAATTATCTGTCAGTGGGAAATAAACTTGTTTTCCTATTGATATAAATTGATTTTTCTAAGCCAATTGGTAGATGTTTGTTCTTTCTTAATCATAAACATCATTTTGATCTAAGAATCTTTTAAGAACCTTTAGACCTCTTTAGACATTTGCACTGGAAAACAAGACAAAAACATTAAGGAAGAACATCACATTTTTTGTAGTGTAATCAGAAGTACAGTAAAAGTTATTTCCATATTCTAGTGGTTGGGAGCAGAGCTGTTCAAGCCTTAAGCAATTTTCTTTTTTGTAAAATTAATTCAAAGTAATGAAGATCGGTTGGAAGTTGTATTTTTAAACTTTGAATTGTTGCTAACACAACTCATTGTCTGCTCCCTATACATTTACATTAAGAGAACATATTGACACATACAGAATCCTGTAACTCACTAAATCATTTATTATAAAGTGTTAAAAATAAATTCATGTCATGTTTAAATGTTTGTTCACATGTGTTTGTCATTTGGCTGAAAATTGTCTCTCTGGTGGGAGAAAAACGTTGACATTTCCAATTACAGAGAAAATAAAACCACCCATGAATCACGTCCTCATGTAAAACAAACAAATCAGAATATGGCTTAATAACCCTATTCACAACCCACATTCTTAAATTTTAACCTTTTAACACCTCTGTCTGTTTAAAGCATATTGTGTTCACGTTTAGTAAGATGATAAACCATCATTGTGTAAACCCATAAGCCTTTAAAATCCTTTTTGGTGTGGGACAAACACTGACACACCTTTCTCAATCCAAAATCAACCAAAATACAGCCACTCCTATTCACTGACAAGTTATGGCCTACCTATAAATCACTTTGACACTGATCAAATGAATAAATGCAAATTAATTTGCTGAAAATTCATGTATTGTATCCAGCAAAATAATATTACCAAATAGGCATTTGCCTTAAGGCTAAAATTTCACACATCGAGAGATATTTCCCCCTCCTCCAACACTGAAAATAACACTTTTTCTGCACATTGTCTATATATTTCACAGATAGGTTTGAGAACAAACAGGAGCCACAGACAGCCCTTTGCTCCAGCAAATATAATTTCTCTTCCTAAGTGATGTCTTCATATTTCAAACATCCAGACAGGTTCAACAGAAAGTTGAAAAAATGTTTAGCTTTGCACGACCAATTCTCCAATTATACATGATTGTGCATGCAGCAGTTACTGAGGTGATTATAATATAAACCAGAAACATAAATAAATTAAAAACATCATTTTTGGTGATTTCACAATAACCTGAGCTAGTTTGAAATAGCAAAGCATGCAGTACTTCGTGTCCGTTTGTATGCACACCTGTGTGTATTACTGTAAAAATGCCTTGAAAATGGGAATGTAGCTTAGAGTAGCTCTCATTAGAGTTTCAGTGCCACAGGCTTTTCATTATATAGTCATATTGACATTATTTCACAAAAAAATGCTTTAAATAATTTCAGAGAATCAATTATTCAAGCTTAGACTTTCTCCTGGCTGATCTCATTATTACTGCATGTATACACTGTGAAAAGAATTCCGTAAAATGTACGGTAAAAAAACGGCAGCTGTTTGAAATTTTCCTCATTAGGCTACTCATTACAGGGACAACGTGACCCTGCAGAATCAAACAGACTGAAGATACTGACGAACAAACAGGTTGGTGGTTATTCTTGATTTGTGTGTGTGTGTGCACTGTAAAAAAAATTCTGTAAAATTTACGGTAAAAAAAGGGCAGCTGTGGTTGCCGGAATTTTACCGTAAAAACTACGGTAGCAACATTTTAGGTTTTACGGTTTTAATTTAAATTTACAGTAAAATACCGTAATTTCATTAACTGATATAATGTTAATGTACCAACCTATTGAAGTACTGAAATCTGTTTTGTAACCTTTGTAATACACTGATAACCACCAAATGCAGGTGGTGATGAGAAAGTCACATGATGAACCAAAGCCCATCACAAGCAGCTTTTAAATAATAACATATATAGAAGGTGCACAGTGTCATTCACACAAACACTAAACACCATCATGGTAACACACGTGAAACTGAAATAATGCAATAAACATTCATTTAACAACATTAGGTGTAACACACAACCCTAATGTACAAAACTGATAAGAAAAAACTAAGAAGAAACATGGTTATTTCAACAAAAAAACATCAAATTTGAAATGCAATTCAGGGAATTCTGGGAATGTCAATTTACGGTTATTCACTGTAAATTATACGGTCTTTTTCACTTACAAAAACTGTATTCATACTGTAAAATTAATGTCCAATACATGTAATGTCCAATACAGTTTTTCACCGTATATAGTAGGGGAATTTACCGTTAACCATTTAACAGGTTTTTACTGTAGCATTTTTACAGTCTTTTACCGTTAAAGTCACAGTAATTTTTGACAGTGTAGGTGTTTGTACAAAGCTTTTACACATACATTTGGATATGCACTGAAACAATATGAACATATTAACAGCATCTAAAACGTGGACATTTTTCCATATGCACAGGTTTAGAAATGTAAAAATATTTTGTATTGAATATTTTACATTATACTGGTACAGTTATATTTTGTACAGTTTTGTAATATATTTTATATAGTGCATTTGTCTTTTTTAGCTGTCGATGTCTTACAGCAAACAAAATATGAATTATATGGTTAAGCAATGACTAAATGATGACAGATTTGACATTTATTTTTAACATTTTAACATGTAAAGTTATAAATACATGAACATATATACAATAAATGAAATAAAATCTCATATATACTGTATAAAAAGATTTTTTGAAGGTATTATTGTTGTTTGTTTTACAAGAAAATATTGTTTCAGTTTTTCTATTTTAAAATGTCATATTTAATTCAATGTGTTACTTGTGTCTTTGTTATTGTTTGTGAAATTTACTAGCAATTTCTGGAATTTTTTACAGCAGTTTTCTTTTTCAGTGACAATCAGACAAAATCTGATACACATTAAAAAAAAAACTATGACCCAAAAAGGGATCTGTAAACATTTGTACTTTCTAAAATTGTTCATATGTCAAATGCTGGTGTTTTACGTTGTCGATAATAAGTATCTACACAAATGCATGACTTTTTATGTAGTTTTACCAATGAGATTATGTTGCTTTCTCACTTATGCACATGCACACTCATATACTGAAAAGTCAAGCTGTGCCACTGCTATTAGGTCAGCATCAACACTCATGTCACTGCAATTATTAAAAAGATGTATCGCAGAAGCATGGGAAAAGTACTGAGTTTATATAACAATACAGCTGTTGCACAGGTTCAGTCGTGCCCACCAAGCTCATAACCAGAAGACGAAACTCAAAAACTATTTGAATCCATATTTTTTCTATCAAACAGAGAGACTTTTACAGAGTGATATGACTAATGTGAGATGCACAAAAAACACAAATATAACAGATGTTAGCTTCAACTCTGTGGTGTATTACTGCAGTGTATGAGTTCGTACATGCCTTTTGGACATCTGCCTGTCACTCTTTTCTCTGCATAGAAAAAGTGCTTGTCAGGACCATCAAGAGTTACAGGTTTGAATGCTTTCTGAATCCTGAAACCAGCACAGAACAGATACGGGCCACCACGCCTAAGGGTCAATGTGACCCAAGGGTTTCCAGAGTCTCAGATGTCCATTCTCAGTCTTACCCAAAGGAAATAATAACGAAGAATTAGAACAATGTCATAGATCATACTGACCACACCTATTGAGAAGCGATGCTGGTTCAAAACAAGTCCATCCACTCCAATTTATGCTAATGTCTCCTGCATTGATTCATACATTCTCTGCTTTTGTTTCAATGTAAGTGGCTATTTTATTTGTACAGCACTTTTCACAAAACATATTGTTCAATGAGTGGCTTTACAGAAACCAGTGCCAGTGAACAACTCAAAAACACTCTTTAATAAAAGGTCCTAAAAAGTGGTTTCCCAGTGATGCCATAGAAAATCCATTTAGGGTTTCCCAAATAGACATTTAGTGAACAGTTCAGTCTTTTTTTACAATATAAAGAAACGTTTCCATGGATGTTAAAGGTTCTTCATGGAACCAAAGATGCCAAGATCAAGAATGATCTGTCGAGACATGACACGATCCACAAGATGGTCTTTTGTAGCACTAGTTACATCAACATCATTCCTAGTTTTTATTGACTAAAACTCTTTCTGTGAATTAAATATTCTAGTAGATTCTCTTACACTTACAATAAAAAGGCAACATGTTCACACAGCACACCGACAGAAAACGCACTCAAACGCCCAAGTGGTAGAGGTGTGTCCAACATGTTATCCCAATCAGTCATTGTAGTATGAGTGCTAAAAGTGCTGCAGGGTAGAAAGCGCTTCACAGTCAAATGTGCAAAAGACAGCAGTTTTATGACATTGCAATTGCTATTCTGAGTTTATATCAAGCAGTTCAGAGTTAATGCATTAACAATGAACTGAAAATGAACAATATATTGTTTATGAACTATTCAATTCATTCATCAACAATTCGATTGTTTATGATGCCATTCATTCATCCATCTGTCAAACGGTCCAAACTGCTTGCCCAGTTAAGGGTTGTGGGGGTGCTGGATTCTATCTCAGCAATTGACAAGATTAATTAATTAATAAATATTAATTTAAAAGATGAATAAATACTGTCAGAATTACTGTTCTGTTTGTTCATGATTCTTAAAGCATAAAGCCAACTCACTAACTTAATAAATAATATATTAGCTAGCTAGACAGCTAATTTAATAAACTGCTGTTTAATTTTAACAGCAATTGTATGCATGTACTTACACTTTGTGAATTATGTGGTGATGTCAGTGACATTTCATACACCAATAGCTAGAAGCAACAACAGATTTACAGTCAAAATACATCATAAAACAAACAATTCATTTATGACTCGGTGAGGGCATGTCTCAACTGTGAGGTAATTGACACTCTCACTGAGGATGTTTTGTGAGTCTTATGGTGCTCAGGCCAAATGTATGATTCAGAAAAGTAAAAAGAGGCCTCCCTTGTTAGTTTTGCATTTTTCACTACAAGCTGGCTCATGCCAGTTCGATCTGGTATCAAGAGGTAAAAAGCATTGTTGGGACCTTGCCCCTCAAAAAAGTGCTTGCAGTAATTATCAAAGGCAAGTTATGACCCGTGTCAAGAATGCTAGATAACATCAGTTACTTTTGATGCCATGCCACATATAATGTGTTGGAGGTTATATAATGTAATGGTACATCTTGAAACTTTTTTTTTTAGTTGAATATACAGTAATGAAGACCAGCCATAGTAAACAGAAAAATATAAAAAATAATAAACATACACATGCATTCATAAAAATAATTGTTATAACCAGTGTTATCTTAGTATTATTTATATTCTTTGTTATAGTTTTTATTAATATCTTGAATTAACTTTTCATAGTATAATTTTAATTTTACATGAATTTTGCTGTGTGCCTTTGTCATTTTTATATATTTTTTAATATTATTAATTAGGCTTAATTTATTTTTATTTCAGTTTTAGTTTTTGTTATTAGTTTAAATTTATTTCCATTTTCCAGTTTATTTAATTTTAGTGCTTCAACTTCAACTTATTTCAGGTAGTTGCCAAAGCAACTTTTCCATCTAATATTTAGATTATTAAGTTAGATATTACGTTTTTCATTATAATATTTATATTATTATTTCATCTAATATTCATCATCTAATATTTATTTGTTTCAGCTAAATTAAGTTCATTTCATTTAACAGAAAAGTTTTTAATAGCTTTTGTTTTAGTTAATGACAATAACTCTGGCAACTACACAAAATAAAAAATAATAAACAAAACAACATTAAAATAAAAGTAGAATAACACAGCACCATATTTAAGAAGAATATTACCATCTTTAATTAGTTGTACATTTTCATTACATTTTAAGTCTGCAAAAGGTTTTCTAACTAAAAGATTTTTGTTTTCAGTTTCAGGCCATATTTTCGAAAGACACAAAACCATCCATTTTCTCCACTGAGAAGCCCCCACGCAGGATTGTGTTCATATTTCCACATACAGACAACTACGTTTTGGTGCCAACAAACTTAGAACTATCAAAGAATTCTCACTGATAACTTTAAAGTCATGTTGGTTCTCATTTGGTAAGTGGCATGTTAGCTCAGGCTGTAAGAACACAGATGGCTGTAGCCAAAGGTTGTGGGTTCGAATCCCAGCTGAGTTGGTGTGTTCAGAGCTGCTGTTCCTAAGACCATGAACTGGAGTTTATATCACACCATAGACAACGTAGGAGTCTAGATGTGTGAAGGCAGAGAAAGATTTGTGTCCTTCATCAAATAATTCCTGACATGTTCCCTATGATGTAGATATCTTATAAATAGTATATTTTTTCCAGTGTTTTTGTTGACATGCCTATGCCTTAATTGTTCATTTGCATTGGTCAATACTGTCAAATCGTAAAAATAATCATGTTTCCCATTTTTCTACTCAATCCATACAAGCCGATCAGTAATTCGTGAAATGAATTTGTTTTAGTGTTGAAGATATGTGTGAATAATATAGAACATCTCATTGACGCTAGATAGTGACATGATAACTGTGGTAGTAATAGCAGATCTTTCAGTACACTAAACCAAGCATGCATTGCATTGCACACCCAAAAGAGAATCTTTCTGAAGCAAAAGGTTATGCTAAATGCATAGTATTAACAACAGTAAGCAAGATCTGTCCGAATATATAGGTAGTTATTGAGAGTATCTTGAAACTGGAGGTTACAAATGCAGTGAAACTATACCATAAAGTAAAATTTACAGTTCAAAACAGAACGTATATTGTATTTCTATTTAAACACAGATAACTTAAATGACTTGTAGGCATGTGAAAGCTTCCTGCATGTAATTATCTGTAGGCTTTTGAAATGCAATATCACTTAACAGGACAGAGAAATCAAGTGAAATCCAAGCAATTCTAGACTTTGACAAGTCATTTACTTCATATACACCAATTCCCACGTGCACTCACATTTATTGTAGACACCCATCACCACACCTGGCTGGTCCAGGTTAAGTCGGGTTTATGAAAGAAAAGGGGCCTCAATCACACCTTTTCTCAGAGCTTGTTGGCCCAGCCCTTTGACTCAGCCTGGAGACTCTATGATAGAACAGGACGTTTCAGTTATCATCCGAATAATTAAAGGCACTCCTATGGGAAAACTCAAACGAGTTATACGTGAGGGGCTCCTTCTATCCAAAGATGAGCCGCACACATAGCCCCACCTACACATGCAAACTTATGCTAACGCTGAGGCCCGGAAAATCATCAAAAATGTTTTTGACATTAAACAGAAATGTCAAAAAAAGATGTCATAATGAACCTTGTGCTGTGCAAGGATTTTAGGCGACATCTGAAGCATTCCTCAGCCTGTGCTGACAAGTATTGTTGAATGTTTCTGCAAAGTTTCAGTATTAGAAGCTTGAAGGCAAAGCCAGAAACAATTATAACAGTCAGGTAGAAGTACACATTATTGTACTCAAGTGAAAGTGTACAAAGTGTATTTTGATGCACACAAGATTTTCATTTTACATTTTCTTCTCTTTATTTATTCCCATTATGTAATTCAAACTGGGAAATTGAGGCCGGTCTGCAGAATCCGTTTGATGCAGGAGTTGAGCGCACAAACTTCACTCCACCCAGAAGCAAATGTTATTTTATTTCATGAAAACAGTTATTAGTCCATAAGGCCATGTTCTTGTGAATGGTTGTAACCATATTTGGAAAGTAATCTCAAAGGCTTGGTTGTGGACAAGAAAAAAGGGTGTGGTCTGAAAAGGTGGGACCCATCTTACTCACTAATGATTGGTGGGCTTTCATGAAAAGGAAGATATCCCTTGTTTCAGCATGATGAACATGACTATGTCTGAGCAAGCACGCAACGCTCAGATTTCAGCTCGAGAGCTGCTCTGCCTTTATGCCATCATAAACTATAGAAGACTGAAAATATGAGACATTATTGTAGAGTAAAGCTGTGAAAAACTTGTCACTGGTTTCCCTTTTTCATTGCACATAATTTGAAATGCTTCTTCAGTATATATTGGAAATATGATGTAGAGAGTGTAATCCTGTTTAAGATTTTGCAAGTTTGTTGCCATAACTTTCTCTTTTTATCACTGCCAACAAATATTCTTTGAGAACAGAGATAAGTTTAGAACAAAGCAGTCAAAAACTAAACACACGGAAGCTATGTAATAAATTACAGACACATTATCATGTAAAAGTATGAAACGGTTGGAAGTTACAACCCAGTGTACAAGACAGTAAAAAGTCACTCCAGTGAATATGTGAATAAATGAATCAGGATCTGGACAAATTTCAAGCATTGCGTTATTGGCAATTTTGGGCCCCACCTAATGTGTAGAACAAAATCACAGCTTACATGTTCAGACAATCCCAAACACAGTATGACTAACCGACCAACGATTCACTTTTCTTTGTTGCACTGTTTGGTGATGCCTGGATTAAACAGAGGCCACATTGTACAATTTCTATAGTTCTTCATGATTCATGCTGGACTGTAAAATATTATACCAGTTAGATTTTAGGTAAAAACAAAAAGGCACAAGCCATGGCATAAGAAAGTAGCTATACATTAGAGAATAGTCTTTAGAGAAATATCTTAAATTGTATAAAGCTATGCATATTGCAGGAATGTCTCCACAGACATCAGAGAGATGGAGACAGTGGACAAAAAAATTGTTGTGGCTTAAGGTCTGGGCCAACTTCATTGAGGCCTCATTAAGATAGACGCTGCCAAATATGCTCACCGCCAACTGAAAATGTCAACTTTCAATTCAATCAATAGAAACTCTTTTGCTGGTTTTGTTCACCCCTTCGCTTTCCTGCAGCAGGCAATGCTGATTAACACCAGGTGTCATCCATTATCACCAACCATGAATCCTTTGTTGCAATTGGGAGAACAAGGATGGGGATAAATTGGAAGCTGAAACGCCATTCAGTAGGGTATGATGCACTATGTGAAGTTACAGCAACCTAGTTTGATGTACCATTTTCTTGGTTATTTGTAGGAAAGACTACGGTTTGTTATTGTAAAAACATGGTGCAATAAGAAAATAAAGAGTGGGATGTGCTTCAAATGTGCCTCTAAAACTAATTTAGAATCAGTTTTATAATATTTGTTTTTTTTTTTTTTTTACCCAAATGATATGTTAGGCTGTACTACAGTAATACGGGGTAGTACCAGTTAGTCCTAAAATGTAACTGTCCAAGACATTGTTGTTGCTGCACATCTTAAATCGTGTTTTGCCATGTTAAAGTGTTCTTCCTATTGTTACAGGCCAGTAAAGTAAAAATCAATACTATTTTGTCTAAATAAATAAAAAAATAAAACAGACAAAATGCTATCATATGAATTGTCATCACAAAATTATAATGTTCAGTATGAAAAATTCTCAAAATATTTGGGATTACATTTAAGTGTTGTTAGTGTCTTTAAAGATTAACTGTGAAAAAGGTCATCTAAATTGAGAAAATTAGCATTCATAATTAATATAAACTGATATATATATAGCACATCAAATGATACATATAATAAAAATAGATAAAAAGGGGACTCTAATACTGTTTTTACTTCTCAACCCTAGATTGGGGTTGACCCTCTATACTTTTATATTTCAGTAATAAAGTCATTGGCATCACTGTATACTTACAATATTCATTGATCACAAAAAATTGGCTCCACATTAGATATTTCAGCCATTATGGATACTGTCAGTATGATTTATTGTAAGGCCTGTTATATATATATATATATATATATATATATATTACTTTATATTATGACAGTATGTATATGTACATATTACTGTATATTACTTTTTTTTTGGTTGTCTCTAAAAGGCAGTTTAGTCGTTCAAATAACTCAATTGAATAAACCAAACTGTTTTGATTATTAAACCAATGTTCTCATATGTCCCAAAGAAAATATATGTTATACCAACGGTTGCACCCTAAATGCCCTACTCTTTCATCTTAAATTAATTGATTGGTTGTTATGAGAGTAATTATAAAATATATAACACCAAAGTCACAACAACCAAGTACATATGAATACACAAATTTCACACATGGCCAAGCTAAACGCACATCTGTAGAAAAATTTAAATTCATGCGTTTATCTCTAATCACGTAAAAATAATGATTTCTATAGGGGATGCTTCAAGACATCTTTGATCTCACAGTTCAATCTCCCACATTGTGCAACTTCTATCTCCTGACAGATTGCATTGTATGCATTCAAAGAAAATGCTGGGGTACTTCACAGTATCACTGTTCAGATCAATGGATTAACAATAGGCTGTACCATTTTAAGAAAAATGCACAGGGGGCTAAATACCACGTAAACAATGTTTGTTAATAAAGTGACTCATCCTGAATTTCTACAGACAAATATGCTTGCTTTTCCTCTCAGTGACAAGTGGCTATGTTTATAGAAGTCCCTGTTAATGAGCTAGCTCATGTCAATAAACCTGCTGTACACTTCACTTTATCTGATGAATACTTACAAGTTTTCTAAATTAATCTTTCAGACCTGTCCACTCCACAAGTCTTCAGATCCACGCTGACACTTGAACATGATAGGGGCGATACTGACATGCTAACAAAAGCAGCACGTGTTGCTAAATAATGCCACCTAAGGACAGCTTCAAAAATAACCACACTGCTCTTGCAGCCGCCATGCACTGTTCTGATACTCACTTGTAACTATCCAAACTAAAGTTAAAGTCTAGCATGCTAATGCAAACAAAGCTGTTGACATACCCAATAAAGTTTCTGCTATGTGTTTTAATATGAGGTAACATAAAAATCTACTTTGCATGCAACTGCATCAGCCCTCTGGGAACCACAGAACGGAGTGGTGAAGTAGTGTCCGTGACAGAGCCATTGAGGTGAGAGAACAGAAGCTTGATTGTTTGAATGGAAAGAGGAGACTGAAGGTCACAATGGCTTCCAGGACGAGCGCCAAGCTTCAACATTTAAGCCCTTCATCAAATATTCCCCTATTTAATACTCCTGCATGGTGCTTAAAGCAAACAGAGAGCCCTGAACCTCCCAAAATCATGAAATATGCATGGAGTTGTATAGTTTTCCATGCGTTAAGTTTATAGAATGCCATCTGGTTATTTAACTAAAGTGCTTTGGATTACAGAGCACTAGTAAAATATAAAGGTTTTGTAGTACTTGCAAAAAGGTAGTTTGACCTTGTTTTTCTACTCCCTGTTCCTCTCCTAATTTCTCCACTTGACGTGAGTGTGTATGCATAAAAGTCAGGGTGTGGCCAGGCCTTCTCTGCTGAAAGTACTCCCATACCAGCCCAGCAAGATGGGTGTGTATATCACTTGGACAGGGGCGAAAGGCAGGACAAGAGCCTGAGGCTGAAAGGGGAGTGGTCAGGTGAGCCCCTCCCGTAGCATAAGGTATAAAAGCTGCTGCACTCCTTGAAGAAGGCACTATGGCTTCCAGGACGAGCGCCAAGCTTCAACATTTAAGCCCTTCATCAAATATTCCCCTATTTAATACTCCTGCATGGTGCTTAAAGCAAACAGAGAGCCCTGAACCTCCCAAAATCATGAAATATGCATGGAGTTGTATAGTTTTCCATGCGTTAAGTTTATAGAATGCCATCTGGTTATTTAACTAAAGTGCTTTGGATTACAGAGCACTAGTAAAATATAAAGGTTTTGTAGTACTTGCAAAAAGGTAGTTTGACCTTGTTTTTCTACTCCCTGTTCCTCTCCTAATTTCTCCACTTGACGTGAGTGTGTATGCATAAAAGTCAGGGTGTGGCCAGGCCTTCTCTGCTGAAAGTACTCCCATACCAGCCCAGCAAGATGGGTGTGTATATCACTTGGACAGGGGCGAAAGGCAGGACAAGAGCCTGAGGCTGAAAGGGGAGTGGTCAGGTGAGCCCCTCCCGTAGCATAAGGTATAAAAGCTGCTGCACTCCTTGAAGAAGGCACTCAGAGGGATTTAACTTTCCTCTTAGTGAGCTCTCCTGCTCTGGATTTCTCTTTCTCATCCTGTTCTTTCTCTGTCTGATCCTCACCCCTTCATAGACAACAGCAGCCATGACTTCGTTCAAAACCACTACCTACAGTACCAGCGGTGGAAGCATGAGCGGCGGCATGGGTGGAGGCATGAGGAAGTCCTTCTCTAGCATGTCTGCCAGTGCAGCACCCATTGGCAGCAGGGTGAGCTCTGTGTCATTCCGTCGCTCTGGCGGTGGCGGTGGTGGCGGCGGCAGCGGCTTTGGCGGAGGATCTGGAGCAAGCTTCGGCTACAGCATTGGCGGCGGTGGCGGCGGCTATGGAGGAGGTCTCGGAGGAGGTTACGGCGGTGGTGCAGGATTTGGCGGTGGTTCAGGATTCGGTGGTGGTTCAGGATTCGGCGGTGGTTCAGGATTCGGCGGTGGTTCAGGATTCGGTGGTGGTGCAGGATTCGGTCTAGGTGGAGGGTTCCCAGGTGGTATGGCACCCATCACAGCTGTCACAGTCAACCAGAGCCTCCTAGCCCCACTGAACCTAGAAATCGACCCCAACATCCAAGTTGTCCGCACCCAGGAGAAAGAGCAGATTAAGAACCTCAACAACCGCTTCGCTTCCTTCATTGACAAGGTTAGTCTTCTCTTTTCAAGCATACACAGTTGTACAACACAACAATCTCATTTTGCACCTCCAACATTTTGACTTTTCATCTGAATGTTGGGTTTTCATGCACACATTTGAAGGGCCTTCATATGAGCTGGGTTCTTCTCATTAAATATTTCATAGCCAGGAAATCCTCCTAGTGTCAGATTCCGTATAACGGTAAGCCCATAGGAGACAGGCCAGCATAGCATATGCCACATTTTGCATTATCATCACTACATTTCAGTCAAGCAGTCAAAGTCTATATCTTAGCACAGGCTTGAGTTTTTTTTTTTTCTTGTATGCAATTGTTCTCAGACAGTGAGGGTGAGTTTGGAAACCCAAGCCAGGTGAGATCCAATGACTAGGCCAATCCAAATAAGGGCATGGATCAAGTTTGCCATCTATCCCTATGGCAGCAATGCAGATATGTGTGTGTATGTGTGTGTGTAACAGATGAGCATCATCTTTAACTCTTACTCAATGCAATACCTGTCATAAAAATGGCACCAAGTCTCATAGGGGTAACTTTATGTAAGTCCTAATAATAATTTTAATTTAACCTAAATAAAACAAGTTTCCTGTTTTGATTCTCTGACACCTTTGGGGAATTCACGATGTGACCACACCTTGTAAATTTCACCCCCTTACCTAGGTGCTACGCCCATTTGTATGATTCTGGCAAGAGATATGATCAGCAATCATGTAGCTCACATAACTCTACTGATGTCATTGATGCTTTGTTCTTTTTATGTGAATCCTGCAAGTTCAAAGTCATTGTGAGATTTTGCAGGAATTTAATTGCATGGCATAAATCTGCTGGAGGGTGGGAACAGTTAGCACCTGAGAGTAAGGCGTGCCATAATATCTCTGTTAAGGCCTGCCACTTGGCACAGGTCTCCTAGGAGCCTCGCCCTTTATGCCAGGAGGGAAACATAGTTTTGGGAGCATAAATTGGAGCATGGAGAGTCTGAACATGTTGTGGTGTCACTTGAGGTTAGCATTTCATTATCTCCAAAGGGGAGTGTGCATATTAAGAGGACAGTTACTCCACGAAAAGAATATACAAGCTGTGCTGGCCAACATGGCATGGCACTAATGCTACTAAATTCCTCTAAAGGTGCCAAAGGTGTGTCACCGCAAGTCCTGATATGCAATAAGAGGCATGCTTCATAATTACTGTAAAGGACATATCTTGTGGCATGAGTAATGGCAGATCAAAGATCCTTGATGTTCTCCTTTCCTAATAAAGCAATTTATTAAAATCGTTTACTGGTTTATCTCCAATACAGGTGCGTTTCCTGGAACAGCAGAACAAAGTACTTGAGACAAAATGGAGTTTACTGCAGGACCAGACCACCACCCGCTCCAACATCGACGCCATGTTCGAGGCCTACATCGCCAACCTGCGCAGACAGCTTGACGGACTTGGTAATGAGAAGATGAAGCTAGAAGGAGAGCTGAAGAACATGCAGAACTTGGTAGAGGACTTCAAGAACAAGTAAGTAGCTGTGCAAGAGCAGGTTTATAGTCTATGGATTACACTTTGTGTGCATGGTATAATTAGCACAATATGCTAAAGCAGAAAACTTATCTTTGCAGATATGAGGATGAAATCAACAAGCGTGCCTCAGTGGAAAATGAATTTGTCCTGCTGAAGAAGGTAAAACACTTGGCTGCTGTCTTGATTCTCTAGTTATAGTTTACATTTCTTTTCATTGTACATCTGTAAAGGCCACATACTATATTGAGCTCCGTTCATGTCTTCATAGGATGTTGATGCCGCCTACATGAACAAGGTTGAGCTTGAGGCCAAGCTTGATTCTCTTCAAGATGAAATTAACTTCCTCAGGGCCATCTTTGAGGAGGTGAGTGTTTGATGAAACTATATTACCACTGAGATGCTAGTTTTCAATGTTAGGTTTATCTCAAACATTCACCTTGCAATTTTAGGAGCTGCGTGAACTCCAGGGACAGATCAAAGACACATCAGTCATTGTGGAAATGGACAACAGTCGCAGCCTGGACATGGATTCCATTGTTGCTGAGGTCCGTGCACAGTATGAGGACATCGCCAACCGCAGCCGTGCTGAGGCTGAGTCGTGGTACAAACAGAAGGTGAGAAAAGACATTCAAGCATCAAACCAACATTATTTTGAAGCAATCAACTGACTGATCCTAATCACAATGACTCTCTTTTTCACCACCTAGTTCGAGGAGATGCAGTCATCTGCCGGCAAATACGGAGATGACCTTCGCAACACCAAGCAGGAGATTGCTGAGCTCAACCGCATGATCAGCAGACTTCAGAATGAAATCGAAGCTGTCAAGGGACAAGTAAGAATTTTGTTAGTCTTTGGATGCTTTTGGATGAAGTTTAAACCTGAATTACATTTACAACCAACCAAATCCTTACTGTGTACTAAATGTACTTTCAAAGAAAAAGTTGTACTTTCAATTATGAAAATGTGCATGTTATGTTGGAAATTACGTGATCAAAAGGAGTTCCTAAGGACAGGAATAATGTAAAAGTGTTGCTGAAAACTGAAGTAGTAATGTCTTCTGCTCAGCGTGCCAACCTGGAAGCTCAGATCGCTGAGGCTGAGGAGCGTGGAGAACTGGCAGTGAAGGATGCCAAGCTCCGCATTAAGGACCTGGAAGAGGCCCTGCAAAGAGCAAAGCAGGATATGGCGCGCCAGGTGCGTGAGTACCAGGAGCTCATGAATGTCAAACTGGCCTTGGACATTGAGATCGCCACCTACAGGAAACTTCTGGAAGGCGAGGAGTGCAGGTCAGTCTCTTTGCTATTTTGAAAGTATATTTTTCTGTTAATTTAATTTTCTGTAATGTGTCTTTTATATTGACATTTATTTTCTTTTAACTTTGGCAGGATTGGTTCTGGTGGTGGCTCTGCAACCATCCACATCCAGGAGTCAAGCAGCGGTAAGCGTATTATCTTTTCCTATCATGACCGTAGACAAAAAGCATATAATTTGCTGTAAAAACTGCATTGGTGTTCAGTAAAACTAATGTCTTTGTTTGTTGGTTCACAGGTGGTGGTGGCGGCGGCTTCGGATTCGGTGGTGGTGCTGGATATGGTAGTGGTTCTGGATACGGTGGTGGCGCCGGATTCGGTGGTGGTAGTGGCTTCAGCAGTGGCAGCGGCTATGGATATGGTGGTGGCTCAGGGATGTCCATTGGTGGTGGCGGCGGCGGCGGCAGCCAAATGTCAATTTCCCGCTCTGTGGTGCAGAGCCAGAAGCGCCGCTTTTAAACCAATCATGTCCACCCAGTTCCCCACTCCCGAATATCATCTACCACCTGGGCAACTCCTATCTTTTTCACACACTTCAATGCTTCATAACTTTTTGATGTGTTTAACCCCCAAAAACCACAGTGACCCAAAGAGACTTTCATGTCAAAGTGTTATATCAGAACGGCTTTTCACGCTCACTGTGTTGTCTTTGATTTTTGTTTTTTCCTCTTGGCATCGCTCCTCATCCAGAGTACAAATTGTCCTTAAGGGGATGCACAATGAGAAAGGAGCTAATGAGACAGACAAAGCATGGAGCTCAAGTACTTCTTCAGGGTGAATAGCTCTATGTCATGACATGCAAGTATTAAACACACAAAATGAATTCTTTTTCAGCTGACTCAGAATTCTGCATCACTACAACCAGCATTGTCAATGCTTCTGCTGCATACTCATAGTGCAACAAAATCTACTCATTTGAGACTGTACTGCCCTTAAAGAGGGGTAACTGTGAGGCAAATCTCAGTTATTACCCAACTTTTACTCTTTCCTTTTCCTGATTTTGGATGATGGGCTGATGAGCTGTTCTTATGTCAAAATTGTTGTATTCATCGAGCCATGTACCACATGGAAACACCAATAAATCAGGGTTACATAAAATCATTTGTCTTCAGTTGTTATTTCTTCAGCCTTTCTTTTTTTTTTTACACAACATAGGAATTCGAAAATGCAACAAAAACTGTTTAATTTAATTATCACTGCTATAGAGATATTTGGGTCAATAACATGCAAGGGTGTCCACAATAAAGAAAAGGGGGGGGGGGTAAAGTTCTTTATGGTTTAGAAAAACTTTTAGACCAATTTCAAGAAAAGTTTACATTTAATGACCCTAAAAATGTAGTGTAAAAAGTAATAACATATTTGACTTACACCTTAAATATACGTGAGTGTACACATCTTTATCATTACTTTCAAAAGGATTTAAAAATATATTTTTATGGTTACTTTTTTTGAATGTTGCGAATTAATTCGTAAATGTCATTACATTTTTGGTTAGTCACAACACATGAGAATTACTTTAATTTGTGAAAATTATTTTTTTCTTCTAAGAAATAATAATAGAAGATCATGCCAAACTACTTAGTATAAGGTTTTCTTTTTAAAAATGTCATTCTTTTAATGTGCCATTTTTTTGCCATCTCATCCTGATAATTTTGACCCATATTTTGAATTCACACTAGCAAACATAATATCCATATGGAAGACAAATTAGCTAGCATCCATATAACATGGATCACAACAAAAAAGTACCAAAACATTCAACAAATGTACCATGGTAATACCACGGTATTCTTTTAAGTACTTTGGTTTTTGTAATTGACAAACCTGTAAGGCCAGTAATTAATACAAATAATTAAGAATAGGCATAAAATAATATTACAGTGGGAAACAAGGACATTTATCTAATATCTCACCTTCTAGATCCATGTAACCAACTATTTGAGACTGTGGGAAACAAATGTAAAAGGGTTTAAATCTGAAAAATGAAACACTCATATTGATCCACCACTGTTCTGAATATTGACTACACTGTTAGTAAGTGAAGCTGGTGAGGAAAAAGACACTCTTATTGTGACGTTCACCTCAAGACTAGAAAGGGCAACAGGTGCAACACTCAGAAAACATGAGGACAACAAAAGTACCAACTCTTCAGAGAGTTAAATAACACTGTTAAAAGTACACTACACATTAAACATTTGTTGGCTAAACAGATAAATACCCAACCACTACTTGAACGCATTCCCATAGGACCTAAAAACCACACCTGACCAGGCAGTGCCAAAATATCAGGTTACAACAGGCAAACTAAGCTTCCATTCAATGAGGATTTAGCTGGCAGGTCAGTTAGTATTACTCATACTCCTTAAAGGACAATTCTGTTGTTGTTTAAGTGGATGAACCTGATAGCAATTGTCCTGTGAGAGATACCAACCTCCGTCGAAAGCAGCTGATTGATTTATCAGAGTGAAGACCTTGCGAGCAGGTCAAATGTGCTTTTTGCTACACTGTCATCCAGCAGATCCAAAATAAATTCCTTTGCCGGTGCAGGCAGGAAACTTCAAAGCAGACTGGCATGTTTGAATGGAGATTTGAGGTAATTTTAAAGTACTAACTTTACCTACCAAATACTGCCCCCTAATGGTAAATGTAAATTTGACTGTACATCTAATTACACTCGATTGTTTGTTATAAAATACAATAAATAATAGTTAATATTAAACATCAGTATAATATAATATAGTACAATATAATATTAATTAAGAACAAAGGCATCCACAAAAAAATCTTTTATTTTTTTACACTTTTATCTTTCCTCACTTCATTATCTTAAAATACTTGAGTTCTTAAAAATTCTTTAAAAGTTGGTTTACACACTTAGACATAGTCAATATCTATTTAGTTAACATTGATAACAAAAAAGGGTGATATCTATTGAACTGTTCTTGAAAACAACAGGTTTTAAAGATGTCTTGCCAAAGGCATTTGACAAAAAAAGCAAACAATAGTTCATCAGTGTTGTAATTCTTTGGAGTGCTGTTCTCCTGATGTGAATATGAGGTATTATGTTGCAGTCACTCTGGGGTTGTCTGGGTCAAATGTCATGATCTCCATGTGGATAAGACCTGTGAGACATGAAAAGGCAGAATAGCGTTAAAAATATAAATGATGTCAAGACCAACATTAGAATTTAGAAATGTTTCCGAGCAGATTAAACAGAATGCCAGAGCGTCAAATGTTAAATAAGATAGAGCTGTATATGTGTGTATGCATATGCTCTCACTCTTCCATTCGCTGACAGCCAGATCCAGACTCTCAAAGGAATCATCATATGCAGGAGACACAGGCTCGTTTTCAGGGTCATGGAACTCAGAAAGATATGGATGCGAAAGACCGTTTTTTGCCGTAAGTCTGACCTCCGGGTCTAAAACCAGCATGCCTTCCAACAGGTCGATGGCTGTTGATGGAACACACATTACATCAAAGCTAAATTACAGTAAAAAAAAAATAAAATGCATCAGATGGGAAACCCTGTCAAGACAAACGCTATTATTGGCTTTACAAAGCCTTGTTTGAGAGTTTAGAATAGTATTAAATGCTTAAAGCTTTGTCAAGCAATAATAATAATAACAGCTATCATAGTAATATAGTAGCTAATGTACTAGTCTGCCACTAGAGGGTGACATTTCCTCATTCAAAACCAATGCAATATCACACAAATGCATTTGTGACAAGATAATTAAAGGAACAGTTCACCCAAAAATGAAAATTTGCTGAAAATGTACCCACTCTCTGGACCTCGGCAGCAAATGAGTGCCATCAGAATAAGAGTCCGAAAGGCTGATAAAAACATCACAATGGCGCCGATAGCCTCGAGGGTAGCACGCCGACATATGATGCATTTGCACTTTGGGTGTCCCGAGTTTGAGTCCCAGCTTGCGGACATTTCCCGATTCTGCTCCACCCCCGATCTCTCCCACTTGCTTCCTGTCAAAATCTACACTGTCCTATCAAATAAAGACAAAAATGCCAAAACTAAATCTTTAAAAAAAAACATTGCCATAATCCACAAGTAATCCACACGACTCCAGTCCATCAGTTAATGTCTTGTGAAGTGAAAAGCTCTGTGTTTGTAAGAAATAAATCCATCAAGTCATTTCAAATGGACTGGACTGTTTTTGCTTGTAAACGGTGCTTAATCTGTGCATATTTCTTCTTTTTTACTGGAGAAAGCAATGGTAGAGGACTTGTTTTTTAGCCTAAAGCAATGATTTGAAGTTAAAAATGTCTTAATAATGGATTTGTTTATTAAAAACATGCAGCCTTTCGCTTCACAAGATGTTAATTGATGTACTGGAGTCGTGAGGATTACTTGTGGATTATTGTGATGTTTTTATCAGCTGTTTGGACTCTCATTCTGGCGGCACCCATTCACTGCAGAGGATCCATTGGTGTGCAAGTGATGGAATGCTAAATTTCTCCAAATCTATTCTGATGAAGAAACAAAATCATCCACCTGATGACCCTAAGGGTGAGTAAATTTTCAGCAAATTTTCAATTTTGTGGGATGAACTATTCTTGTTAACCTGTTAGATAATACTTACTGAGTGCTATTAGTTTTTAAAAATATTTATGAAATTGAAGTCGATTTAGGAGTTGTGGACATACCATTAGGATCCATACCGGAAAAGACCTCTTTGAAGGCCTTTTTCTTTTGGACTGGAAGTGAGCGGACATATGATTGTGCCTGCAAACCCATCAATACAATAATGAAAAATAGACTCATAAAAAGATTCACACGTTCCTAAAACAGACAGTAAGAGTTGGTCTGATGGTATTTGCCTACATCTTTGCTTTGCATTTTCTGAACAAGCGTTGAGTTTGGTGTGCCTGTCAAGTTGAGGATCTTCTTCAGCTGGTCAATACCTTAACATGGCGTTAAAGAATAGGCACTCTTTTGGTCAACAGATATTTTTAAAAAGTGAGGAGAGAGAAAGGATACTGTCAGTGCCTGGGAAAAGCACCTCTCCTGTTATCATCTCAGCCAGGATGCAGCCAGCAGACCAAACATCAACTGAGAACAGAAGAACAGAACTGAGTGACAAAACACTAGTGGTATGTTCCAAGATACAACAAAACAGCAGAACAGAATATGACCCATCCACAAAACACACAATATAAAAAATAGTCAACCTCTTACTTTTTAAATCACCTTGTACACAACGTGTTGGGTCAAAGGTCACCTGTTTGAGTATAATGCATCCAGTTGAAAATGACTTCAGGGGCTCTGTACCAGCGAGTCACCACATAGCCTGTCATCTCAGTTTCAGTGTGTCTTGCCAGTCCAAAGTCCAGGATCTAACAAAGAGTGTAAGAAAGCACATAGTATAGGCCACATAGTAGTTAAACAAAACAAAAAAAAAAAGGACAAGAAGTGTCGAAAGGTTTCAGGAGTGAAACAAATGAACATTTGTCCGTAATATTATTTGCAATATTGTAAAAATTATTCTGCTGGTCATTCATTTTATCAACATTATATTTATCTTTGTTATGTTACCTTTAATTCACAGTTTTCATCCACTGCAAGGTTACTAGGTTTAAGATCCTGAAACAAGACATCAGTGATTACCTTAATTTCATCATGTCTATCAGCGACTGTGTTTACATGCACAGGAATATTCCAATAGGCCTATTAATCAGAATTTGGCCATATTGTGAAGTAAATACATGAAACTAACATTTATTAAAAACATTAAAAAAGACACATCATAGCCTCTATTTGTAGTAATCTCATGATTAACATTTGCATTTAATCATGCTTTTAAACTGATCAAAAGTGACAGTAAAGACATCAGTATTTATGCAGTCTAAATGCTGTTCTTTTGAACTTTCTTTTCATTAAAGAATCCCAGGGAAACACTATCAGTTTCCACAAAAAATATTAAGTAGCACAACTGTTTTCAGCATTGATAATAATCTGAAATGTTTCTTGAGCAGCAAATAAGCGAGTGATTTCTGAAGGATCGTGCGACACTGAAGGCTGGAGTAATGATGCTGATAATTTAGCTTTGCGTCTCAGGAATAAATTACATTTTAAAATATTTTCAGTTAGAAAAAAATTCGAATAATATTTAACAATATTACTGTTTTTCTGTATTTTTGATTTTATGACTTTAGGGTAAGATATTCCAAAGTTATACATTTGCGCTTTGGCCAGTGGATTGTCGCCTAATCAGTCTGTATTTTTTGAGCATAAGAGAATTCTTTCATAAACATAAAAAAAAAAAATCTTACAGAACTCAAGCATTTGAACACTAGTATATAAATAAGATTTGTTCTACATACCCGATGAATGATCCCAGCAGAATGGATATACTAAGGAAAAAAGTATCAGTTACTATTTAGATGCAATATCAATCAAAATTCAATATCATCAATAATGGTGTTCAAGGAACTTGGTGTATGACATCTATCGAAAACATTCAGAACGTAAGTTCAGTGCAAAGTTTCAATGAACAGAATGAAGGCAGACCTTGAGTCCTCGCAGTATCTGATAGAACAGGTATGTGATGACTTTGCTGGTTAACTGTTTCCTCTTCATTATGTGCCCAAGATCCTGAGCAACAAACGGCATCACCATATAGCTGGGCAAAAAACATTAGAAAATGTAAGCGTTTCAATATTGTTTTTCTATTCTGTTTACTGAAACTGAGATTTAAAAAAACTTCTGCATAGAGCACATTGTCTCAATCACACACAAATACATCCACACATATGCATGCATACACTGCATCCTTCAGCCTGTCATGACAAGCGTACAATTTTTGCACAGGAATGCATTTTGTTCATCTTGACACTCACAAAGTCTCAAATTTCTCCAGCGTGGAATCAGGGGTGAAGACATTAAGGAGGCAGATAACCTACAAGAAGAAGAATATATTTGAATTCAGGGTTGGTCTCTGCATCGCAAAGATTTGTTAGATTTGTTGATTCATTTCACAATTATTCAGTTTACGGCAAAAATGCAAGAGTGGCACATATAGAGTTTGTTAATTTTCTTATCTTTCTCGCATTTTAGGGAGTATATGGTGGTAGTCCATAGAACTTCGGGTTTAGAGTTGTCAGTGTTAGCAGACTGACTAGGCGACAGTGCCACTGGCCAAAGTGCAAAAAGTAGCTTTGGAATATCTTACCCTGAAGTCATATTTCTTTGCTGCTTCCAGCTATATGTTTATTTGCTGTTGCTTAAAAAATCATTAAAGCAAACTTTGCCCTGGAAAATTCAATGCTGCTAAAAATAATTATGAATTTGAAATGCCAGTGAGTCAGTGACTTAACTGGGCTTGGATTTGAAAAGAGGATAAATTATTGCATTAATTATTCTTGATCCTCTTGCTACTCAACCTGAAGTCCATATTAAACAAGCAGCAGCGTCAGGTCAGGTATAATGTTTACTAAGCACAGAAACCGGTTTGAGAAGATAAAGGGGGGCTTTCACAACAATAGTATCATGAAATCTTTTCTTTCTCTTTCAATTGACAGAAGGATTATGAAACGACATGCATACATAAAGCTCTGGTCTAAATGATAAATGAAAGTTAATAAATTAGAAGTCTGTCAAGAAGACTTACATTGTCGTGCTGGATATGACGGAGCAGCCGGAGCTCTCTGTAGGCACGTTTAGCATGGATCAGAGACTGGAATGGTCTGTATAGCTTTTTAATGGCCACCTTTTCCTTTGTCTTCTGGTCAATTGCAGAACTGCACACAAGTTATCATTAGAAGCCTCATCACATGTTCAGTTAACATGAAATTAGTTTCACAGATAACAGAGAGATGGCATGCAAGTCCCACTATTGTATGTCATATAGCTAAACAATCAAATCTATATTCATTATATTCATTCATTATCATTATTATACTGGAGTCGCACAATTTTGATATAAAGAAATGTTACAGAACTTATAGTTAAACTTCCCTTTTTCTGGTTAATTTTATTTTTCCCCTGGTGTTATCACATATGAGAAATTATGTATAATGTTCTTGTAAACTACGTGCATTTTACAGGTACATTCTAGAACATGC
>NW_015645086.1:903478-928048 GCF_001515625.1 Sinocyclocheilus rhinocerous | reverse complement strand
ACAATAAAGAAAAGGGGGGGGGGGTAAAGTTCTTTATGGTTTAGAAAAACTTTTAGACCAATTTCAAGAAAAGTTTACATTTAATGACCCTAAAAATGTAGTGTAAAAAGTAATAACATATTTGACTTACACCTTAAATATACGTGAGTGTACACATCTTTATCATTACTTTCAAAAGGATTTAAAAATATATTTTTATGGTTACTTTTTTTGAATGTTGCGAATTAATTCGTAAATGTCATTACATTTTTGGTTAGTCACAACACATGAGAATTACTTTAATTTGTGAAAATTATTTTTTTCTTCTAAGAAATAATAATAGAAGATCATGCCAAACTACTTAGTATAAGGTTTTCTTTTTAAAAATGTCATTCTTTTAATGTGCCATTTTTTTGCCATCTCATCCTGATAATTTTGACCCATATTTTGAATTCACACTAGCAAACATAATATCCATATGGAAGACAAATTAGCTAGCATCCATATAACATGGATCACAACAAAAAAGTACCAAAACATTCAACAAATGTACCATGGTAATACCACGGTATTCTTTTAAGTACTTTGGTTTTTGTAATTGACAAACCTGTAAGGCCAGTAATTAATACAAATAATTAAGAATAGGCATAAAATAATATTACAGTGGGAAACAAGGACATTTATCTAATATCTCACCTTCTAGATCCATGTAACCAACTATTTGAGACTGTGGGAAACAAATGTAAAAGGGTTTAAATCTGAAAAATGAAACACTCATATTGATCCACCACTGTTCTGAATATTGACTACACTGTTAGTAAGTGAAGCTGGTGAGGAAAAAGACACTCTTATTGTGACGTTCACCTCAAGACTAGAAAGGGCAACAGGTGCAACACTCAGAAAACATGAGGACAACAAAAGTACCAACTCTTCAGAGAGTTAAATAACACTGTTAAAAGTACACTACACATTAAACATTTGTTGGCTAAACAGATAAATACCCAACCACTACTTGAACGCATTCCCATAGGACCTAAAAACCACACCTGACCAGGCAGTGCCAAAATATCAGGTTACAACAGGCAAACTAAGCTTCCATTCAATGAGGATTTAGCTGGCAGGTCAGTTAGTATTACTCATACTCCTTAAAGGACAATTCTGTTGTTGTTTAAGTGGATGAACCTGATAGCAATTGTCCTGTGAGAGATACCAACCTCCGTCGAAAGCAGCTGATTGATTTATCAGAGTGAAGACCTTGCGAGCAGGTCAAATGTGCTTTTTGCTACACTGTCATCCAGCAGATCCAAAATAAATTCCTTTGCCGGTGCAGGCAGGAAACTTCAAAGCAGACTGGCATGTTTGAATGGAGATTTGAGGTAATTTTAAAGTACTAACTTTACCTACCAAATACTGCCCCCTAATGGTAAATGTAAATTTGACTGTACATCTAATTACACTCGATTGTTTGTTATAAAATACAATAAATAATAGTTAATATTAAACATCAGTATAATATAATATAGTACAATATAATATTAATTAAGAACAAAGGCATCCACAAAAAAATCTTTTATTTTTTTACACTTTTATCTTTCCTCACTTCATTATCTTAAAATACTTGAGTTCTTAAAAATTCTTTAAAAGTTGGTTTACACACTTAGACATAGTCAATATCTATTTAGTTAACATTGATAACAAAAAAGGGTGATATCTATTGAACTGTTCTTGAAAACAACAGGTTTTAAAGATGTCTTGCCAAAGGCATTTGACAAAAAAAGCAAACAATAGTTCATCAGTGTTGTAATTCTTTGGAGTGCTGTTCTCCTGATGTGAATATGAGGTATTATGTTGCAGTCACTCTGGGGTTGTCTGGGTCAAATGTCATGATCTCCATGTGGATAAGACCTGTGAGACATGAAAAGGCAGAATAGCGTTAAAAATATAAATGATGTCAAGACCAACATTAGAATTTAGAAATGTTTCCGAGCAGATTAAACAGAATGCCAGAGCGTCAAATGTTAAATAAGATAGAGCTGTATATGTGTGTATGCATATGCTCTCACTCTTCCATTCGCTGACAGCCAGATCCAGACTCTCAAAGGAATCATCATATGCAGGAGACACAGGCTCGTTTTCAGGGTCATGGAACTCAGAAAGATATGGATGCGAAAGACCGTTTTTTGCCGTAAGTCTGACCTCCGGGTCTAAAACCAGCATGCCTTCCAACAGGTCGATGGCTGTTGATGGAACACACATTACATCAAAGCTAAATTACAGTAAAAAAAAAATAAAATGCATCAGATGGGAAACCCTGTCAAGACAAACGCTATTATTGGCTTTACAAAGCCTTGTTTGAGAGTTTAGAATAGTATTAAATGCTTAAAGCTTTGTCAAGCAATAATAATAATAACAGCTATCATAGTAATATAGTAGCTAATGTACTAGTCTGCCACTAGAGGGTGACATTTCCTCATTCAAAACCAATGCAATATCACACAAATGCATTTGTGACAAGATAATTAAAGGAACAGTTCACCCAAAAATGAAAATTTGCTGAAAATGTACCCACTCTCTGGACCTCGGCAGCAAATGAGTGCCATCAGAATAAGAGTCCGAAAGGCTGATAAAAACATCACAATGGCGCCGATAGCCTCGAGGGTAGCACGCCGACATATGATGCATTTGCACTTTGGGTGTCCCGAGTTTGAGTCCCAGCTTGCGGACATTTCCCGATTCTGCTCCACCCCCGATCTCTCCCACTTGCTTCCTGTCAAAATCTACACTGTCCTATCAAATAAAGACAAAAATGCCAAAACTAAATCTTTAAAAAAAAACATTGCCATAATCCACAAGTAATCCACACGACTCCAGTCCATCAGTTAATGTCTTGTGAAGTGAAAAGCTCTGTGTTTGTAAGAAATAAATCCATCAAGTCATTTCAAATGGACTGGACTGTTTTTGCTTGTAAACGGTGCTTAATCTGTGCATATTTCTTCTTTTTTACTGGAGAAAGCAATGGTAGAGGACTTGTTTTTTAGCCTAAAGCAATGATTTGAAGTTAAAAATGTCTTAATAATGGATTTGTTTATTAAAAACATGCAGCCTTTCGCTTCACAAGATGTTAATTGATGTACTGGAGTCGTGAGGATTACTTGTGGATTATTGTGATGTTTTTATCAGCTGTTTGGACTCTCATTCTGGCGGCACCCATTCACTGCAGAGGATCCATTGGTGTGCAAGTGATGGAATGCTAAATTTCTCCAAATCTATTCTGATGAAGAAACAAAATCATCCACCTGATGACCCTAAGGGTGAGTAAATTTTCAGCAAATTTTCAATTTTGTGGGATGAACTATTCTTGTTAACCTGTTAGATAATACTTACTGAGTGCTATTAGTTTTTAAAAATATTTATGAAATTGAAGTCGATTTAGGAGTTGTGGACATACCATTAGGATCCATACCGGAAAAGACCTCTTTGAAGGCCTTTTTCTTTTGGACTGGAAGTGAGCGGACATATGATTGTGCCTGCAAACCCATCAATACAATAATGAAAAATAGACTCATAAAAAGATTCACACGTTCCTAAAACAGACAGTAAGAGTTGGTCTGATGGTATTTGCCTACATCTTTGCTTTGCATTTTCTGAACAAGCGTTGAGTTTGGTGTGCCTGTCAAGTTGAGGATCTTCTTCAGCTGGTCAATACCTTAACATGGCGTTAAAGAATAGGCACTCTTTTGGTCAACAGATATTTTTAAAAAGTGAGGAGAGAGAAAGGATACTGTCAGTGCCTGGGAAAAGCACCTCTCCTGTTATCATCTCAGCCAGGATGCAGCCAGCAGACCAAACATCAACTGAGAACAGAAGAACAGAACTGAGTGACAAAACACTAGTGGTATGTTCCAAGATACAACAAAACAGCAGAACAGAATATGACCCATCCACAAAACACACAATATAAAAAATAGTCAACCTCTTACTTTTTAAATCACCTTGTACACAACGTGTTGGGTCAAAGGTCACCTGTTTGAGTATAATGCATCCAGTTGAAAATGACTTCAGGGGCTCTGTACCAGCGAGTCACCACATAGCCTGTCATCTCAGTTTCAGTGTGTCTTGCCAGTCCAAAGTCCAGGATCTAACAAAGAGTGTAAGAAAGCACATAGTATAGGCCACATAGTAGTTAAACAAAACAAAAAAAAAAAGGACAAGAAGTGTCGAAAGGTTTCAGGAGTGAAACAAATGAACATTTGTCCGTAATATTATTTGCAATATTGTAAAAATTATTCTGCTGGTCATTCATTTTATCAACATTATATTTATCTTTGTTATGTTACCTTTAATTCACAGTTTTCATCCACTGCAAGGTTACTAGGTTTAAGATCCTGAAACAAGACATCAGTGATTACCTTAATTTCATCATGTCTATCAGCGACTGTGTTTACATGCACAGGAATATTCCAATAGGCCTATTAATCAGAATTTGGCCATATTGTGAAGTAAATACATGAAACTAACATTTATTAAAAACATTAAAAAAGACACATCATAGCCTCTATTTGTAGTAATCTCATGATTAACATTTGCATTTAATCATGCTTTTAAACTGATCAAAAGTGACAGTAAAGACATCAGTATTTATGCAGTCTAAATGCTGTTCTTTTGAACTTTCTTTTCATTAAAGAATCCCAGGGAAACACTATCAGTTTCCACAAAAAATATTAAGTAGCACAACTGTTTTCAGCATTGATAATAATCTGAAATGTTTCTTGAGCAGCAAATAAGCGAGTGATTTCTGAAGGATCGTGCGACACTGAAGGCTGGAGTAATGATGCTGACAATTTAGCTTTGCGTCTCAGGAATAAATTACATTTTAAAATATTTTCAGTTAGAAAAAAATTCGAATAATATTTAACAATATTACTGTTTTTCTGTATTTTTGATTTTATGACTTTAGGGTAAGATATTCCAAAGTTATACATTTGCGCTTTGGCCAGTGGATTGTCGCCTAATCAGTCTGTATTTTTTGAGCATAAGAGAATTCTTTCATAAACATAAAAAAAAAAAATCTTACAGAACTCAAGCATTTGAACACTAGTATATAAATAAGATTTGTTCTACATACCCGATGAATGATCCCAGCAGAATGGATATACTAAGGAAAAAAGTATCAGTTACTATTTAGATGCAATATCAATCAAAATTCAATATCATCAATAATGGTGTTCAAGGAACTTGGTGTATGACATCTATCGAAAACATCCAGAACGTAAGTTCAGTGCAAAGTTTCAATGAACAGAATGAAGGCAGACCTTGAGTCCTCGCAGTATCTGATAGAACAGGTATGTGATGACTTTGCTGGTTAACTGTTTCCTCTTCATTATGTGCCCAAGATCCTGAGCAACAAACGGCATCACCATATAGCTGGGCAAAAAACATTAGAAAATGTAAGCGTTTCAATATTGTTTTTCTATTCTGTTTACTGAAACTGAGATTTAAAAAAACTTCTGCATAGAGCACATTGTCTCAATCACACACAAATACATCCACACATATGCATGCATACACTGCATCCTTCAGCCTGTCATGACAAGCGTACAATTTTTGCACAGGAATGCATTTTGTTCATCTTGACACTCACAAAGTCTCAAATTTCTCCAGCGTGGAATCAGGGGTGAAGACATTAAGGAGGCAGATCACCTACAGAAAGAAGCATATATTTGCATTCAGGGTTGGTCTCTGCATTGCAAAGATTTGTTATGATTCATTTCACAATTATTCAGCATGACAAGTTAAGTTTAAGGCAATGATGGAAGAATGGCACATATAGTGTTTGTCAGTTTTTAATATCTTTCTCCCATTTTAGGAAGTAAATGGTAGTCCATAGAACTATCATAGTAGTACTAGCAGACTGATTAGGCGACAATCCACTGGTCAAAGCGCAAATGTATAACTTTGGAATATCTTACCCTAAAGTCATAATTCTTTGCTCATGTATGTCTGTGGCTTATGGAGCACCTAAGGGGACATTTTTGTTCCCCTGAGAAACTTTGCTCACAAACTTTTGCTCACAAAACTTTGGTCTTGGTACACAAAACGTTTGCTTTCCCCCAAGAAACTCCAGGAGAGAATGCAAAAGTCGTGTTCGCTCACAAAATGCAACTCATATTATGGAAATATGAGATGGGAGATATTACTATATTTCAATGCTTTTGCAAGCGAACACAACATTTCTTGGGAGAATGCAAACTTTTGTTAGAGAATGCAAAAGTATTGAAATATTATTTTTTCCTACCATCTGATATTTTTTCCATTACTATGTCCCCTTACGGGCTCCATAAGGACTTGCAGAGTAAAATGATTAACAATTTTTCAATGTCTATCAAATGCTTGTTCACACATTTGAATGGATTCGTGTATTGTTATTTAGCTACTCGTCCTGTAATGGTTGTCGAATCTTCAAATCATCTTCAGACCCAGTTTTACTAACGTAATTGTATTTAAAATGAATATTTTATCTAACTGATTGATTTTTCAAAAGTATTTTTCAAAAACTTGCCACCAAGAGGTGTCTTGACTACAAAAGTCTGTTCAGACCTATCAAATATATTGCACTTTTGTGATTAACCCCATAATTGCTGCTTGCAGCTGTTTATTTGCTGTTGCTTAAAAATCATTAAAGCAAACTTTGCCCTGGAAAACTTAATGCTGTTAAAAATAATTATGAATTTGAAATGCCAGTGACTTAACTGGTCTGGGATTTGAAAAGAGGATAAAATATAGCATTAATTATTCTTGCTACTCAACCAAAAGTCTATTTTAAACAAGCAGCAGTGTGAGGTCAGGCATATAGTTTACTAAGCACAGAAACCGGTTTGAGAAGATAAAGGGGGGCTTTCACAACAATAGTATCGTGAAATCTTTTCATTCTCTTTCAAATGACAGAAGGATTATGATGCTATTAAAACAACATACATAAATAAAGCTCTGGTCTAAATGATAAATGAAAGTTCATAAATTAAAAGGCTGTCAAGAAGACAGTAAGAAAATGTAAGACAATGTAAATAATACAGAAACCTACAATATTTGATGAAAAGTCTGGTCTAGGTGTATTGTGTTCCTCTTGGGAATTTGAGACTTACATTGTCGTGCTGGATGTGACGGAGTAGCCGGAGTTCTCTGTAGGCGCGTTTAGCATGGATCAGAGACTGGAATGGTCTGTATAGCTTTTTAATGGCCACCTTTTCCTTTGTCTTCTGGTCAGTTGCAGAACTGCACACAAGTTATCATTAACCCCCATTAGAAACCTCATCACACGTTCATTTAACACAAAATTAGTTTCACAGATAACTTAGAGAGATGGCATGCAAGTCCC
Organism: Sinocyclocheilus rhinocerous; assembly: GCF_001515625.1. Classification (NCBI taxonomy): domain Eukaryota; kingdom Metazoa; phylum Chordata; class Actinopteri; order Cypriniformes; family Cyprinidae; genus Sinocyclocheilus; species Sinocyclocheilus rhinocerous. The sequence continues at coordinate 920,694 of NW_015645086.1, read as the reverse complement.
ACTATTGTACGTCATACAGCTAAAAAAATAAAATCTATATTCATTATATTCATTCATCATCATTATTATACTGGAGTCACAATTTTGATATAAAGAAATGTTACAGAACTAAGAGTTAAACCTTGGTATTATCACATAATTGATGAGAAATTATGTATAATGTTTCTTTTAGATGATGTGCATTTTAGATCATGCATATTGAAATAATAATAAAAACAATATAGTACCATTCTGCACATTTGTAAATCCACTGTGCCCCACTTACTGCACTCAAAACAATTAGCTGCAGTAAAGCATGTGTTCAGGTGTTGTGGTTTTAGCTGCAATGTAGTGTTTTAGGAGAAAATTACATCCAAGAGGTCTTTTATACAGAACAGCATGTAGCTTTACTGTACCCCATTATAGAGGGCAGTACGTGTGAACTGAATCTTTCAATCTTAGAAAATGTCTTATATTTTGAGTCAAATTTTATTTTTAGATTTACAAAAAAAATAAAAAATGATATAGCACAACATGCTGAAAAGATCAAGGCCATGATTTGTTCTTGTGCCATGACTTGTTCAAATATAGGTCAGATTTTACCTGTAGAGTTGGAAAAAATAAAAACATCATAATATAATTCCAATACCAAAACATATGTGGTATTTAAAGCATGTTCCTTACATACAAAGGGTAAAATATGAAATGAAAATAATACATAACCATACAACCAACAATACATAACCCTTTTCATTTTATTCGTATATCAACTGTCATTCATTATCAACTGTCGAAAAGACTTTGCTCATGACAGAAGAAAGCTATTGATTGAGACAGTGTCAGTATTTTGGGGGAATTTCTGTGTTATCAGCAAACGTGCTGAAACCTGCCCCTCAGGTATGTGAGTTCACATCTGTGTTCATTTCACCCAAGGCTCCCTCAGTCTCAGATCTATGTCATAGACACATATTGCATATCAACTATGTTACTTGTATTACATGTGCATAATAAACACAAGTAACAGTAAAGTGTAGCACTGGATTTTAAGTAAAATAATAATACTAATAATAATACATTAAGCGAATTTAATACATAGAATTAATACGTCTATACCACTGTTTTCAACATGAATAGTCAAAAATAATTAGGGTTCTTCAGCCACTGCATTTTACAAATCAGTTCCATACTCTAGCATATATCCCCTAGTCATAGCCTATAAACCTCCTTAACATATATAAACCCTTTCAGTCCCACTTAACATATATATTTGCCATATACCATATAGAAATCCCCCTTACATGTACAGTATAAACCCCCGTTTGCGTATGTAATTCTCTTTCTGCATATAATAATTCAGCGTAACAGCCCCCTTACCACACTGTCCCATAGGCTCCAGAGCCAACGGGCTTGAGTGAGGTGTATCGGTCAGGAACATCCCATGTAGTTTTCTGGATCTCCAGTCTGTGGAATCCCGCTTTCAGAGGTGAAGCCATGAATTCGTCCACCTTATTCTGCGTGTCCACTACTTCCGTCAAAGCGCACTGCTCGACCACTCGGATTGTTCACAGTAGTGACCCAGGTGAGCGCCAGTCAGTCTCGCGAGGACACGCCCACCTCCGCCTCGCGCTCCTTCACCGTCACGTGATTAAGGTGAGGGTCCTTGTTCTCTGCTCGTTCAAAATAACAATTAGGATTTTAACAGTGGTTATTTGTCTTTTGCGCTGAATAGTACACACCTGACTGCCGTCTGTCTTTGTTCATCAACAACAACTTTTGTTGAACGTCCAGGAAGTTGAGGGTTTTATTGACTACTAGGCCTACCATAAAAATGAAATAAACCAAATAGCAGGAAGAATCTGAAAGCTCTTTGAGAGAGATCCCATTTCATTCTTTATGGTTTATAGTAACTGCAGTAACTGTTTGGTAGAAACTGATATAAAACATTAAAATATTTGTCCTAATATATAGGCCTAATATTTTCTGCATTTTCTGATATAATCCTATCTGTGCAGGTTTTTAAAACAATGTATAAAATAATATATTTATAATGTATAAAAACATAGGTGAGTTGTTACACTTTTTACTTCAGTGCATATTTCTCAGGGTAGGTATATGTTACAGCAGCGGGGCATGTTGTCACTATATGTAGTAAGTTGTCAGAATGGATCCTCCCATTAAACGTCTGTTATAGACAAGATGCATATAGATTTATGCATATATACACTACCATTCAAATGTTAGAGGCCAGTAAGATTTTATTTCTTTTCTTTTTTTAAAGGAATTAATACTTTTTATAGAAATTAATACTCAGCAAGGATGCATTAAATTGATCAGAAGTGACAGTAAAGACTTTTATGTTGTTACAAAAACATCCATTTCAAATAAATGTTGTTCTGAACTGTCTATTTATCAAAGAATCCTGAATTCTACAAAAATATTCAAAGGTTTCTACAAAAATACTTGTTTTAACAAAAATGACAAAAAATAGCGTTTTCAGCATTGATAATAATAAATGTTTCTTGATCATCAAATCAGCATATTAGAATAATTTCTGAAGGATCATGTAACACTGAAGACTGGAGTAATGATGAAGAAAATTCAGCTTTACATCACAGGAATAAATTACATTTTAAAACATTCAAATAGAAAACAGTTATTTTAGATTGTAATATTTCACATTATTACTGTTTTTACTGTATTTTTATTACAGTCTCAAACCAAACTGAATATAGATTTGATGTCACTAACCTTGCAAACTTTAATCTTCACAAACAATTATTTCATCTTCAACAGCCTTGTTAAACTCAACTTTGTTTCCAGACAGACTGATAAAAAAGGCCATTAAGCTTTTACTCCCTGAAGACAATCAGATTAGAGCTTATTATATAAAAGAAAGTGTTTCCCAGTCTTGTGTGCATTGTTTTTGATCAAACGGTTATTGCATGGACTGTGGGTGGACTGTGTGATGTTTGTGATTAATGTATGACATCCAGCATAATCATAGAGCAAAGTGTGAGTAAATGAGCAGAAGAAAAGACATCAAGAGATGACACTGACATAGTCAGTCTGATAAGCTACTACTAAATATTGTAGAAACTTAATTTGCTGTAAACTTGCTTTGCAATGATTTGTATCGTGAAAAGCGCTGTGTACAAATAAACTTGACTTGACTTGACATAGTTTGCCATGATGATTCTTGGAATCATCCAGATAATTCCCACATAGGCCTACGTTGATATTGCTGCAGATAATATGACTAGTTGTTATTTGTCAGAGGGAAACTTTATGAGCTGCATGTACAAAAAATGGATAATTAAATGGATAGCTTACCCAAAACTTTAGAATTAAGTTATCATTTACCTTCATTCCAAACCTGCATGACACAATGTTTTTAAAAATGCTGGAGTCCAAACAACATTGGACCTGAATGACTTTCATTGTATGGAAACACACACACACACACACACACACACACACACATTTGACAAGATATAATGTTTGTCAGACAGCATTTGTCAAGGTAGTATTGGTCAGAAAGATTTTCAAGGCTGGGTTTAGAAAAGGGTCAGTTCAGAGGTGGTTCAGTTACATGTGTTTTCCACATACAGGTGTTACATCAAATAGAGATTGTGTTTGCAGATTCCTCTTCTTTTGGCTTCTGTGTGTAAGAAAAAACAGGGCTGCAGAGGAATAAATAGACTCTCTCACAGAAGGTCAAAGGTCAGTTCCTCAAGGCAGAGAACTTTCATCACATTCAAACACGCAAAAACATGTTCATATCATCACCATTATCACTATAATTTAAATAAATATAAATGGTCATGGTGATTTTCAGTTTTTACTGCTTTACTGACTGTTTTGTGTTTCATACTGTAAGTTTCCATTATCGCAACTTACATATGACGTATGTTCTTAAAATGGAAACATGTAAACTTAATGTAGGCTTTTAACATTTACATTTTAAATTCAAATCTAAAATCTTCAATTTCAGTTTCCTCAAGTGTTAAATTTTTCTACCTAATTTCATACCTACCCTGGGAAATGTTCACTGGAGTAAAAAGAGACTAGTCCAAGTCTTCCCTATAGTCTCTAGGTAGACAAAGTGAATAGCCTACTGTTTAAAAATCGTAGGCTATACTAGATTGAATATTTTGACAACAGCGTACTCTTCTGGTTGTAGTCAGCATTACAAGTCTTAGGTGAAATTAATCCCTTTTTTTTATCTTTAGGCGTTTGACAGAGTGCGTTTGACCTTTGAATTTAGTTCAGTCCGGTTATGCTAGCTTAAGTAAATTCCATTTTAAGTAGGTTTGTAAAGAGTATATTGGTGTGTGTGTGTGTGTGTGTGTGTGTGTGTGTGTGTGTGTGTGTGTGTGTGTGTGTGTGTAAAAGAAAATCAATCTTGGCTTTAGGTCTCTTTGTCACCTTTGATTATGTACTCAGAAAGTGTCCGTAACTGTAACACATGTATTCAAAATATACTCCACTACACTGTGATTTTCAAAGCAATGAAATTGTTCTGATATGGTCAAATAAACATGATGTGTTTGTGGAAAAGAGTGAGGCCTTGATGTTGGTTTACTTTGAAGGTGTGGAGGAGACTGCCCATGGGGCATACGCAGAGGTGACAGCAGATTGGTTGTATTTTAAGATGCCCACTGTGAGGTGAAGAGGGATTGGTCGCATGGCGGTGATGCTGGATGAAAGGTGTGGCGCGTTTGGGTGTGTTTTCATGAATGTGTTTGTGTGTTCTTTCTTTGGCATACTGTGAACTCCCACCGCACAGACACACCCACTCAAACAAACACCTACTCAACACACCCACCATCTGTGGGACCATGAGCATATATACACTCTCTCTGAAATACTGTCAAAGGCAGAATGTTTAAAATGATGCAATCAGAGGTGGAAAATGACTAAATTTCCCAAATAAATAAGTTGATTTACAATATCCTGCCATTTTTGTTTCCTACGCTGTTTGCATTTCCTCTCAGTTTCAAGCTTTGTTTGGATTGATAGTTAGCCCAAATGTGACCTTTGACCCTGTCATCCCCTCTATAAAGATGAAACTGAATGAGGCTTCCATTTTACATTGTGTGTGTTATGAGCTAAAGCGGCAAAGCTTTATGCCTTAATTGAATGTGAAATAAACAAGAACGATTAGATAGATAGATAGATAGACGGACAGACAGCAGCAGACAGACAGACGGACGGACGGACGGACAGCAGCAGACAGACAGACAGATAGATAGATAGATAGATAGATAGATAGATAGTTTTTTGTTTGTTTGTTGAACTCTCTTCCAGAAGCAAGATTCAACGAAAAGCTTTGTTTGGATTGATAGTTAGCCCAAATGTGACCTTTGACCCTGTCATCCCCTCTATAAAGATGAAACTGAATGAGGCTTCCATTTTACATTGTGTGTGTTATGAGCTAAAGCGGCAAAGCTTTATGCTTTAATTGAATGTGAAATAAACAAGAACGATTAGATAGATAGATAGATAGATAGACGGACGGACGGACGGACAGCAGCAGACAGACGGACGGACGGACGGACGGACAGCAGCAGACAGACAGACAGATAGATAGATAGATAGATAGATAGTTTTTTGTTTGTTTGTTGAACTCTCTTCCAGAAGCAAGATTCAACGAATGAAGACAACAGGCAAACAAACCACCAAACAAACAAATGCAGACTACACTGTTTTAACAAACAAAAGTTAGAAAATAAGGTTTTCTTTCAATAAATAAATAAATAGCCTACATTTCTCTTAATATAACAAAAACAACTTTTTTGTTTTGATGTTACGCTAACAACAAATGTCTGTTTTTGTTGTTTTTAACAAACAAACAACCCGCAGATACGGAATCGCTGAAAGCATTTAGATGAATAAACATGGCTGTTTTCGTCTCTTGTGAGTGGATAGGCGATGTCTGAAGCCCAGCCCTTTTCCATCCGCGGCCGCCGGGTCGCACTAGCGGACAATAACGCTACTGTGAACCGACGCTCACCTCCCGTTATTCCTCACCAAATACACGCAGAGCCGCGGATGAGAGACAAGAGACGGGCTTCCCGGAGTTTGCGCGTTTAAAAATACACAGGGACACATTTCACTTATTAGTTTTTAGGAAATCATTCTTTGCGTGGACACAGACAGCGAGGGACACGCACACACACACACACACACACACAAACACGCAGTCGCGCTCCCGGTGAAGTTTACAGACTGAAAGTCTCTTCTCTCGTGCGGATTAACCGGGATTCAAATCACTGCGAGTCTGTGGGAGGCAAAGCGACGCGGTTTTGTTCTGAAGAAGGTTTCAACGCTTTAAATGCAGGTAAGGAAATAACAACACTGTTGGTTTAAAAACTGATTTGGGCTTTATATTTTATGTTGCTGCGTGCTCGGTTTAACCTGTTATTAATGTGGACGCTGGAGTTCGCAGTAGTGCACTTTCTGTGATCGTTACTGATGAAATTAATCAATGAAACGGGCACAAATTAAACAAAAGTTGCCAACACCATTTAAATCCAAATGTCTATGTGTCTTTTTCAGTATAATTTCACATTCCACTTAAATGCTCACATTTGTGTATGTGATTTGGTTATAAGCTTTATTTAGTTGGAGGAGCTCATTCAGTCTCTCTGATGTTGCAGTTGGAAAGAAATTGTTTGGACTGTCATATTTGAGTTGTTTTATTGTACTAGTATATATCGAATTACAGTATATTTATAACTCGGTGTTTCAGGTTAAACATGAAACTGGCTTGCAGATGCATCACCATAATAAATTTGCTGTCATGATTAGCTGCACTTAAAGTGCACTCAGACATTTTTTGGTAAATTAAAATGGTTTACACGCACAAAAAAAGTAAATAAATAAAAAAATAAAGGTGCTTATTAGAAAAAGTTTTAATGATTTATATGTATACATAGTTTTTTTTAGATAAAGTTGTTTTATTTTACATGGAGTGGGCCACCCCTTCATACAGTAGGTGCTGCCATGTTGACTTCACTCAACCAGCCTTGCATTAAGAGTACTACTATTACTAATAACATGTTTACTTTATATAGAGCCTTTGGCTAGTACTTTACAAATCATCAAGTAAGCAACAGAAGATAAACTGTTTCAATGTAAATCAGCAGCAGCTAGTAAATCTTCATACATCCAGGCCAGTAGGTGTCAGTAAACAAAAAGTTACTGAGTGCACTTTTAACAGTAATTCTGATACATAAACTCCCTGTGCTTAATTGGACTAGTTGTCAAAAAGTGTGTTTACATGCTTTAAATGTTCGATTTCAGTTGGTTTAAGCAAAAATCAGTCTTTTTAAAATGTCATGTGAATGCTTTATTTTGACTGAAATTGTACCAAGTCCGGTTTTCGTGAAGTCGGACTAACAGACCTAGATAATGCAATTCGAGCTGGGCTTCATCCAGCATGAATCCAGCACGATGAAGACTGTAGCTTAAATACACAAAAACCCGCTGTAGCTCGGTTAAATGGTGATCAGAGAAGAAGGTGTGAGGTACAAGGGTTTTTAATGAGTATGTATTTTAGAAGGTCATGAATCTGCTTCCCAGCATCTGTTGCCTCATGGTGCATTCTTCGGCTGTGTGTATATTTCGTTGTGGCAGGAGATCTTTAGATGCCTTTTAACCATAATGCACTGAAGTTGACCTGTTAGTGATCTGGTACATCGGCACTGATTCATGCTTTAGCCAAGAAACACAAAGCAGCTTAATATTTATTGTGAAGTGTGATTATCATAATATTTTCATATTGGAATGAGTTTAGATTATGCAGGGGAATTTTAAATAAGAGTCCCCAGAGATCAAGATTTATTCTAATTCCATAATCATACATGTTGCGTCTATTCATTTACCACAGTCAATCAATTTGAAATAGATGACATTAGGTCTGATTGAAATTAGTCTGGTTTTTGTGCAGTTGGACTAACAGACACTGTGTGTAAGTACTTTTATTTTATTTTTTGGTAAAAAAAAAAGACTTACAGCTGTGCTTGCCAGAAATTCACTGTAACAAATATGTTGGCAATGTTTCAGGCTTCACTGGATGTCATATTGGCGCCTGTATATTTTACAACTTACAACCATTAAGTTCCATTACAAGAACCATTACATTCATTAAGTGATATAATGTTAAATTACCAACCTAAAGTACCAAAATCTGCTTTATACCTTAAAATGTACTAATAACCACCAAAATTTTGGGAATCATATTTTTTCAAATAAAGCCAAGGTAAAACTCATTTTACATACAGCATGTGGAAAAGACATGAATATGGCAGTGGGCAAATGCATAAAGCGCAGCATAATTTGAAATCACGAGTTTAAAGTTTGTCGATTGCGCATCTTTATTCTCCAGTGAAGCTGAACTATCCTCCTGTCCACATTCATTTCGTAGACAGAACTGTTAACGACAACAGCGAACAAGAGGGAGAATGTGAGCACTGTGTGCTCAGGCGCTGCCGCTGTCAGCGCTGTCAAAATAAAAGTCTGTCACACCATCAAAATAACTCCGGAAAAAATAACGTCAAAATAAACGCCTCGAACGCATCGGCCAAACAGGAAAACTTATCGGCCAATGCCGATATTTAAAAAATGCCAAATATCGGCCGATATATCAGTCGACCACTAAATATAAACCACACAATTAAACCGGTTTGATGAAAGTGGTCTGTCCATAAAATACTTGGATATTGACAGTTCACAGGGTCATACAAAGGAAAAAGACTATTATGGTAACACAGATGACAGTAAAATAATGCAATAAACATTAACTAAATAACATAAAATGTAACACAAAACACCTAATGTGCATTACTGATAACAAATATAAGAAACAATATTATTATAGTCACTATAGTTTTTTTAATGCCTAGCTGTTACCTACAAAACACATCAATTCTACAGTATTTTACTGTAAAATTACATGTAATGGCCTGTTAAACATTTACATTTTTCAATGGTAAGGTAACTTGCAGTTAACCAACAGATTTTACTGTTGAATTTTGAAAGTTTTTTTTTTTTTGTAAAAATTGCAAACATTTTGACTGTAAACTGTAACTTGATTCGTAGCTTCTGAAAAACTTATTGTAGCATGATTATAACTGCATACAAATTAATGTGTGGCTGATGGCATCACCCCTCCTCCCATTAGGAAAAAAAATGTGAAGAAGTTGTTCAAATACTCCCACACTCTCACATCAAGCAAATGTTATTTTGTTGCCAGATCTCACAGAGGGATACGTTGTGGGAAAGACTGCGATGGACTTTCATCTGACTGTCCATTGCACTTTTCATACTTTCTGTCTTCATCTGTATTTGACCAACAAAGTAAACGTAAGTGCAGATTTTTGTTCAGTTTAAAATTTCAATTGAATTGACCCATCCCTTTTTTGTTTTTTCCATATCTACCCATAGAGGAACACATCAAGGTTCAGGATAACTCACATGTACATTTGCACTGTTTTATCTTCTTCATTATTTGCACAAAGATGTGAACGTCGAGCCAAAAATGTTGCGGTTTAGGTCAGAAATGCTTCTCTTGTTTCCATCTCTGGCTTTCTTGTATTAGTAGAAACCTTGCTCAAAGATGGCCATCTGCTCGCCGCTTTGTAGTTTCCTTCAGCACAATATCAAATTAACCCCTCACCTCATGTTCTATGGGAGTGTGGTGTGGAGCAGAACGGGACGGTTGTAGCGTGAAACCACAGGTCTGGAGGGTGTTGGCCAGGGTTAACAGGTGGTAGCAGACATAGATCCTGAAGGGCTGGCCCTCTCATTTAAATGAATAGCCTAAAATACTGTTCTTGGTATGTAATTTAAACTTGTGTTTTGTGATATTGATTATGTCAGTTTTGTTCTAGCGATTTGATCAGCATTGTGTCATCAACTTATATGTGTCACTGAACGAAAACTGAAAGATTGCATAGTATATCCAAGTTTTTGGTCTTCATTAAAGCTCTATTAAACGGTGTTCAGAGAGGAAGGTGTGAGGTACAAGTTTTTAATGAGTGTGTATTTTAGGAGGTCATGGTCTGTTGCTGTGTGGCAGAAAAGCTTCAGATGACTTTTAGCCATAAGGCACTGAACTTGACATTTTAGTGATCTGGTACATCTGCACTGTTTTATCCTTCAGCCAAGAAACACTAAGAAAAAACATAATTATTGTATAGTGTTGTGAAATCATAATATTTTCACCCTAGAATGAGTTTAGAACATGCAGGGAGATTTTAAATAAGTCATACATGTTAACGGTTGGATCAATTTGATTGCGAAAGATGATCAGTTTGGACTAGATGTCAGGCTTTTCTTTACACGCACAGGCTTGCATTTCTATACAAATGCCAGGGATCATGAATCCTTGACATATTAGGCAATTAAAAATTGTGGTTTCCGGGCCAGGACAAGCCATAGAAATGAATGAAATCTAAAAAAAAGTCATGTAACTTTTATTTATTTATTGTTAAAAATGAATTTAACTGGTCATGTTCAGCTCTAAAATATTTAAATATTTTTTGGGAAAGCAATCTCTAAAAAATAATTGTTAAAAATAAATAATAATAAAAAAATAAAAAAAACTGGAAGGTCATTGGGTAAAGGGATGTTTAAAACCTGAAATAAGCAGACATTCTCATTTTCCAATATTCTGTTTTATTTCCTTACATTTTGAACGTTTTTGGTCCGTGGTTTTTCTGTCATTGTTTTTCTTAACCTGAGTTATGATTTCCAAGCGCACACATAGAAGGTTATACACACCAGAACTGAAAAATGGAAAGTAGATAAATAATATTTAGTGTTTACAAGGATGTGTGGGAATGTGGAAAGAGCCTTGAGGAGCAAAATGAAAGAACATGATAAATCTCTCTGGATTCTAATGTCATGCCAGTGCTGCCGTGGCAAGGTCAGTTTCCTCAAAAGCTGTGGGTCATACCGCGAGTTATCTGAGGATGGGTTAGAAGATCAGATGCTCACTAATAAGTCTGGCAAACAGATGAAAGCTCTAAAAGAGATTTGAAATCGGCGTGCTCTTTTTATTGTTGTAGTTCAGGTCAGCACGACCCGCTGTATACAAGAGCACAAATATAGAGCACCTCTTAAAACTTTGACAAGGGTATTCTATTATTACCTCCATTATTATTTTAAAACCGAAATTGTAATATGGCTTAGTGTTATTATCAAATTCCAAAGGATGTGATTTAATTAAATGTTCTTAACCTGAGTTATGATTTCCAAGCGCACACATAGAAGGTTATACACACCAGAACTGAAAAATGGAAAGTAGATAAATAATATTTAGTGTTTACAAGGATGTGTGGGAATGTGGAAAGAGCCTTGAGGAGCAAAATGAAAGAACATGATAAATCTCTCTGGATTCTAATGTCATGCCAGTGCTGCCGTGGCAAGGTCAGTTTCCTCAAAAGCTGTGGGTCATACCGCGAGTTATCTGAGGATGGGTTAGAAGATCAGATGCTCACTAATAAGTCTGGCAAACAGATGAAAGCTCTAAAAGAGATTTGAAATCGGCGTGCTCTTTTTATTGTTGTAGTTCAGGTCAGCACGACCCGCTGTATACAAGAGCACAAATACAGAGCACCTCTTAAAACTTTGACAAGGGTATTCTATTATTACCTCCATTATTATTTTAAAACCAAAATTGTAATATGACTTAGTGTTATTATCAAATTCCAAAGGATGTGATTTAATTAAATGTATTTGCTGCGTGTTTCAGAGTGAAGCGTGGCGCTGTGTTCATTTACACGCGATCCAGTGTTTTCAGTGTCTCGTTTCACAGTAAATGCTGCTTAACATGAACTCATCTCTGCATGTGTTCTGAGTTTGGGGCGTTTATATTGTGCATTTGAAAATGCAACATGCGCCAAACCATTTTTTCTGCCACAATAAAAGCGTAATGGTTTGAAACGTTTGAAAAAGAAGAAATTATTGGCTAATATTTAAATTGTAATTTTACAGTTGTACAATAAAATTAAATTGTACAATATTGTCATTTGTTATATATTTTTTTATTTCACAGTGAACTATTAAAAAATGTCTGCAAATTGTTCAGACATACAAACAAGCACAGCAAACCCGGGAAAAAAATTAAGTCACATTTTTAAATTGCAATTGCAATTTTTATCGGAAAAATTTCTTTTTTTTTTTTTTTTTTTAAATCCCAACCCTATTATTCACACTCTAGCAACCACATAGAAACTCGCTAAAAATCACACAGAATACCTTAACATTGTGACAGAGTTTTGCACTGGAAAAATGTGCTTTAAATTTGCTAATTCACTACATTTCATATATTTCCTACATTTAGAATTGTATATTGAAGACTGAAATAATGTTGTTGCCTTTGTGAAACCATGCCAGTGTTGTCTTTGTGTGTGCGTGTGCGTACATGTGTGTGTGTATTAAAAGAAAGCCCACCCGGGACTTCTCATTACTTCTGGTCACATGTGTAAAAGGCCTTGCATACCTCTCCTTTCCTCCTGTTGGGTACACTTTTACACTAACAACCCTTAGCTTCCATACACCAGCTTTCTCCCATTTCACTACTATGCCAATAAAACCTCACTACATATAATATTTACTAAAATTAAAACTTACTTTTACTTTACTTTTTCTTTAAGAGAGATGATCTTCTGAATATATATTTTTTGACTTTATACACGTCTGTTCTCAATGCCCTGCTGAAAAGCTAAACCTCAAATGCTAGGCTAGTGTGCCAACATCCATCCTAGCTGTGCCCTGACCATAAATAACCCCTTTTATTAGCGCACGGTTGTGTTTACTTTGCCAGAGTGAGCTTTTCCTGTATTTTTAATCTTGACTGGGGCCAGACAGAGGGCCTTACAGGGCCAGAGATTAAGAAGCGTGTGGTGGTGTTGCCTGTGCTAACAGGCGAGGACAGTTGTGGCTAGCATGATCTCTTTGGGGTGCAGGGTGATTGCTTATTCTCAGTTTATTTGAGCAAGTGAATGTGTGAAAACACTTTCACTGTCTCCAACTCACACATACTTGTCATTTTGTCTCCCACCGACCCACACACACAATGAGGTTCCTCTCCATGATAGCAAGTGTGGCAAGTTGTTGAGCTAAAAATATTCAGTGGTGCATACGTGCCGTGACATAAGTGTGCTTTCTTGTGGAGGCCATGTATGGAGTTTTTACGTGAGGTTTTGGTGAATCTGGAGAGCATAGCTTATAAAAAATTATTTCTCCGATCTAACACCAGACTAAACTATTCATTCTGTTTGTATATTTTTTTTCTTGTGTCCACTCTTAAGTGGTCCAGTTTCTTCGCTTGTAAAATCAGCTGCATTTCATCTTTTGTTTTATTTCTCTTTTCCTGTGACATTTGACTCTGTAAAAGAATAGTTCATTTTATTATTTACTCACCCTCATGCTGTTCCAATAATGTTTTTTTTTTTTTTTTTTTTACATGGAACAAAATTGAACATGTTTTGAAGAGCTGATGACTTTCATAAACAAACTGAACTGATTTGTAAATGAGTCTTTTTGACTGATTTGTGAGCCAATTCGATCACTGACTCGTTTACATTTTTTTAAAGTAGCAGCTCACTGAAAGGGAAGATTATAACTGAATAATGACTTGAATTTTGCTTTTTCTATCAAATATCTTGGAACATAGTGCATAAATTATATAGATGATTTTTATGTTAATATTGGGTGTTATATTTGGAGCTTAACTTTCATTATATGAAAAAGAGCTGCTTGAAGATTTTTTTTAACTCCTTTTTTTCACAGATAAAATGACACTATATGGGTTTCGTCATGATAAGCATGAGTAAAATAATGACCGAATACTCATTCTGGATTAACTATAAATGTGGCGATTTGACATGCGCCACTTGCCTTTTTCCCCCGCAGAGCTTTGCCAAGCCATACAAAATATGGCTCCTGATAAGTACAGTAAGCCAGGTCTGTGCCACAGACAGGCAGCCTGACATGACAGCTGCATCTGCTCTCATTTTGCCTAATCCATTAGCTGAAATGTTACAAGCCACTGGAGGGGGTTTGACCTGGGGTCCTTTTGACAATATATTGGCTTTATCTGTGGACATCCGCACAGTGACTCACATATTTGTTTGGGTGAGAGGATATTAGCTGTGACTACTGAAGCAAAGCAATTGTACCAGAGATGGACAACGACCTTTTGCTGGACAGTAGCCTAAAGGAGGAGAAGAGAGGATTCCAGTCACATTATAATCTATAACTGTGTACATTTATGTACATCTATTGCTGAAGTATACTGTAATTGGATTGTTAGAGTTTAGTTTCATACATTGGAGTCTGTGATGCATGCAAAAAGTTGTTGTTACGACTAAGATTTCACTGGTGTCATGGATCAGTGGTATAGTTCATTATCTGTTTACCTCTGCTAGTTAGTTAATTGCTCACAGACCCCAGTGCAGATGGTAACAGCTAGTCCATCTGTGCAGCTAGCTTCACCCCATTATTGTAATTGCATGTCTTACTGAAAGTAAAGATTTTGAAGCATCGAAGTTGAAGTGACATGCATTAAGCAGGATAATATGATATAGTATATCAACAACAATTTAGATTTTTCAAAAATGTGACTGAATATTTTTTTGTATAGGTCTCCTGCTGTTTTGGAAATAGAAACGATATTGTATTTTATCAGTGATATTATCCCAAACACTTCCCTGTCTGCCATTATTCAGCCAAACATATCCCACCCCAGTAGTGTATTATTGGTTGAGTCTGAAGTTGACATGTCGGACTGCTCAAATATAGCGCAATGTTGAAAGCGCCACGGTGCACTTTCAGAAAAGCAGCTGCTGCTGGGACAGTACCCTTTCAAAAGCTATATCTTTGTGCCTTATTTACTCCTAAAAGGTGCATTTTAGTACCTTAAAGGTACAGATTTCTACCTAAAGTGTACAAATTAGTACCTAAATGATATGTACTGTATTAGTGCCTTTTGAAAGGGTACTGCCATAGTGACAGCTTTTCTACTCTTTTTTTTTTTTCCAGAGAGTGTGTTATGAATGAATGCATTATAGTTTTCCTAAAGCTGCACCACATGACATTTTACAACCTAAACTAATCTTGCGGAGTCAAAAAAATGCTTTTTTCTTCATTATGATATCAGGTCAGTTATAGCAAGAATATCAAAATGACTTGTAATACAAACTAAAAACATGTTCATCATTAGGGTGCATTGTAGTGATGCGCTGAAATTATTTTTTGAAAATAATTAAAATAAAGTTATTAAAATCGAATAATATCTGAGTGCATATAAACATTTAAATTGCACATAAGGCAGTTTTTATATCAACATTTTAATGATATAAATTGTTTTTCTACTCCAATTTGTTGTTGAAGTGTCAACATTTAAACGGTGGCTGTAATAACTTTTTATTACACATTTATTCAAACATACGTTAAGTTAAAATCTAATTAATATGTAATATAGTGCATATATTTAACAAAATGCTCCTCTCTAGAGTTCATTTTTTTGTCTAGCTACCTAATGATGGACATTGGCTTTCTTGAGGTAAATGTATGTTGTTGTGAACAAGGAATCGATATTCTCACTATTGTTGTAGATTATTCACGTTGTGTACATGAAGTAGGCATTGACAACATCAAAGCATGTCATTGGAAAAGTGCTAATTAAATATCCCCATTTTGGTCAATTATTTCAGCCCTCCAAATCTAGCTGAAATCATTTTTGCAAATATTTTCAGTTGCTGAAATTTTGGTGCATCGCTAGTGTTTTGACTCATGAGATGTATGTGTACATTTTAATGTATTTTAAAATAAATTAATAGACCTGAACAAAAAATAAATAAATAAATAATAATAATAATGTAATTTGATCCTTACACTGTGTTGCTTTTAAAATTGCTGTGTATTAGAGTGGTCAAATATCTACTTCTGACTCAACCAGTAGAGTTCAGGGTGTTTGAAAACCAAATGGCACACACTTCATCTTCCAATGCATAAACCCAAGCTCTAGAAATGCATGCAAAAGTGCAAATTGTCATTATTCCCCATGCATGAGTGAATTACTCATAAGGAAATAGTGGTGCTATTTAACACAGTCTTCCACACTTATAATGGCTTTAAATGTGGTTAGTTTGCACTCAGTTCCACTTGCAGGCACCGCTGTACAGTAATACAAGCTGGCTGAGCTAACCTTATTTGGCAGGAAGCTGTAAAAGATCTATGCCATGGCTAAAATCAATGAGGCCAAACCATTGCACGGGTAACAAGCCCCTTTCAAGTGTCCACCCTGAGCATCTGCCCCTCACTTCAATCACACCCTCAGAGAGAAAGGAGGATTACACCTCTCAATGCAGAATCACCCCCTTTCTTCCCCAAATCTCAGATGATCGGGATAATGAAGAGAGAGTGGGGAAGAGAGAGATGGTGGGAAGCCAGGCTGACTCAACACGCCCCTCCCTTCCGGCTATGCCTGCTCCATAATCCCTTAATCCCATTGGATCGGGGAATAATTCTGTTTGATCAGCGATCAATTCATCATTCAGCCACTTCATCCATGTTTCACATAGCTGAGCACAGAGCATTTAAGGTATGCGAAGACTGCTGGAGCTCGCCTATAGTGACAGACACAGTTACCTAGTCATTAAAAAGCCAGTTACTTAAAAGCAAAGTGTAATTTTTGTTCTAAGCGTTTCAAAACTTCTATCCAAGTTTAATGTGCAGAGACAATTTAATGATAATTGATTAACTGATAATTCATGATATTTGTAATAAAAAATGTTTTAAAATTTTGTTTTAATGTAATTTAGTTTAAAAATGTATTTTAAAATTTGTATTTAAAATAATGTGTAAGAACTGTATTTTACTTTTTGGTCTGTAATAGTTTTTTTTTTTTTTTTTTTTACAGTAACACCACATGACATTTTCATGTGCCATTAAAGTGATACGCCCCCCAATAATTTAAATTCTCACTCTCATCATTTTCTCACCCTCAAGCTATCCCAGATGTATATAACTCGCTTTCTTTGGATGACCACAAATTTCTTTTATTTTACTTTTTTCCACCTCTGTGAATCCATGTAATGCATGTCCCTGACACTACAAAAACAAAGCAAAGATGATGATAATCCATACAAATCCATTCATTCTTCTGAAGCAAAATGATTGGTGTGTGTGTAAGAAAAATACTAATATTTAAAATGTTTAACCTT
>NW_015645086.1:897619-902900 GCF_001515625.1 Sinocyclocheilus rhinocerous | reverse complement strand
TTTTTTTTTTTTTTTGGGTGGTTGTGAAACTCGCACGAGAAGTCGTGGTCCTCTTTGCTTCCATATCACTTCTTCCTTGAGTTTTGCTTGAGTTTTGTGTGGACTTCAAAGCGTCAACTTTGAGGGTTCTTTGAGGGAAGTTGATACTTCAAAAACCACGCAAAGCTAACACAACGGTGAACCATACAACCTCAAAAGCATTGTTAAGTGGACAGCTTAAGGGTGAGTAAATGATGACGGGAATTATTATTTTTGGGTGGAACTAGGGTTGTGACGGTGAGGAAATTTTCCCACCAGTTAATTTTAACAGTAAACCTCTGTTGTGCAGCACTTTGTTTGCCAAAAAATAAAAGGGTTTAATTTTCATTTGATTAGGATAAATTAAATTAATGTTTTATGCCTTCATCTGATTACCAGAAAAATTAAGAACATTTTATAGGGCCCTATTATTGTTTAAAAAAGGACCCTATACAAAAAAAAGAATGGGTTTAAAATACAGGCATGTGGTTCTTAATTTCTTTTTATTAATTCACCATTTGTAAACTGATGTTTACTGTTCATTTTTTTGAAATATCAATAGTATTTGTATTAAAACTATATTCACTGAATGTAATCAAAAAATCGAGAATCGAATCGAATCGAGAGCTTGCGAATCGAAATCGAATCGAATCGGGACATCTGAATCGATACCCAGCCCTACAAAGAATGTGTTACAAAAACTAGTTATGTATACTGCTAAACAAGAATTTTTTAATATTTTATTTTTTCTTTATCGTGGACACTCTTTATTTGTCTTTTTTTCTCAGTCTCTGCTAATGTATATTCAAACTATAAAATAATTTTAAAAAGAAAATATCGTCCCACTTCACTTTATGAAATAAAAGCATGCTGGGCTTGATGACGCCATCGGTTTGCTTATGTAAGAAGTTTCAGTAAGTATACAGCTGAATGAAGGGAATGTTTTCTTGGATTTGGAGTTGGTTCAAAGGCATTTTTTGCTGAGAGGATGTTCCAGCACTTGTCTTATCTCTAATGTTGTGCTCAAAGTCAAATCATGGGGTAAAATACTTTCACAAAGCCTCCAGCATATATCTGATTTGATTCTGTTTTCATTGAAAGGTTCTCTGCCTGCCTGAGTTTCAAAGTAAGCAAAGTAACAATTCAGTTGATTGTAAAAGAAATCATTCGTTTCATTTATTTGTTCATGACCCTCTGAAATTCATAAAAAGAAGATAAAAGAACCTAAAATGATGAAGAAGATGAATAAATATCTTGCAATCATGTTGCTAATGTTTGGCTTGTGTCAGCCTTGGCTAAAGAATCATTCCCTGTCTTGAGAGTGTTACTGTTTCTATTTTATTGCAGAATTAGCTGAATATCCCACACAGATTGGTGAAAAAGTTAATGGATTTCCTGACAAAAAATTAAACTAAACATACTCATAAATGAAGAAATTATCCGTTCAGGCCTGTGCCTTCAGGGCAAGAGGCATAAAGCGGTTTTGTAGGCATTTCCCATGGTCTCCATGAATCTGCTGTGTGTCATTATTATGGTATAGTGACAGCAGTGTTCTGCTGATAGAATTAGAGTGAATTTCTGCGGTCTGTCATTATGGCTACAGTCGTTCATTTGATTTTGGCGCAGTCTCATTTTCTTGAACGTCTGCTCATGAAAATGGTTGTGCGATTATCTCTTCTGAATAAACCTCATAAAAATCTTCTAATCTAATTCAACTTCTTTGTTTTATGTTCTAGTAAGCATAACAGTAGAGCAAGGCCATGTACACACTGCTTGTCACTTATCTTCTCAGTGCCTAATCCTTGTTACGCAGTTTGATTTTAGGGGACTTTTTACTACTATAAACATGATAAAAATTAATATTGTGTAATATTACCATAACGTTTGTTGGCTGATAATATTCAATTTTTTTTTTTTTTTTTTTTTGAATGCATTTAAATAATTTTTTTTTAAATATTCAATGCATTTTATTGAATATTTAATTGTGAATGCTCATTTCCTCTATTTTTACATTTAGAATATTTTTTGCAGTTATCTAACAAATTAAATCTGAAAAAGGTGAATAATTTATAATAATAATTTAATGTTAAATGTAATCTTTGGTAAATCTCAAAATGAATATACATTTTTTTTATAATGCAATGTACAATATAATGTTGTGATGCCTAAATTCAGAATTTAAAATGATTGCTTTTAGTCTGGCTGCAACAACTAATCAACAAATTTGACATTTCACATCTACACACTATCATTTTTAAATTAGCGATTGTAACTTCTACTTTCAAAATGTAAACGATCAGTTTAAATTTTAATCCCATTTTTGGACATAAAACGATGTTATTATTGCATAATATTTAATTGCACATAGCCTACATACAGTATATGCTTTCACTCTTTGTTTTTATTGCCTTCAAATTGCACATTGCACAAATTAAAATTAATGTTTTTAATATAATGATTTTAATATAATATAATAATGAATTATTATAAAATAAGAATTAAGTTTATATAATTTTTTTAATCACAATTTTTAATATCTAATATTTGTTTTGATTTTTTTATCCCATTAATTGATTAAAAAATGAAAGATTAAGCAGTTATCAAAACAATCATTAGTTGCAGCCCTAGATTTTAGTTTTTAGTATTTTATTTTTCATTTATTTAGACAAAGTAGTGTAGAATTTTAACGTAACATGAAAATAATTATCAACCAAATTGTTTCAGCCACAGTTTTTTTTTTATTGGTACATCCCTATTTTGTACAGCTTTAGTACTTCAGTGTAGCAGCTACTTCAGTGGCTGTACAATAATCAATAGTAGCTATTTAGCACACAGTTTCAGAGTCATGTCATTAATCAGTAATCAACCCAGTGCGTTCAGAATTAATTAAATTGCACGAGCCCTTTACAAAGGCATGCTGCATGTCATTATGTGGATGTGAAGAGTAGCTGTTGTCCTCCTCCTCAGATGGAGTTGTCCAGGCCGAGGCCTCCTCAGCAATCCTGATGCTTACACTGAACCAGGAGAGTGGCTTTAAATTACTGCGTTTAGTGGCTGGGTTTTGCTCCATGGACCATGAGAACCCACCTCTGAAAGGTCCACTCACTTTTATTGTTATGGTGGCAGAGGGAAAAATAAAGATGGTGGAAAGAGGGAAAAAAGAGGGAGAGAGATTTTCACGGCCTAACTGCTGAGCCTTGTAATTAAGTGGAGAAGTTGGCTGAGGACTCGGGATGTTGTTTGTTCCAGCTTTGGTCAGTAAAGAGGAAATCGCTGCAAGCCATGTTATGACCACTGAGAAGCTTCAGACACTTCTTGGCCAGCATCGTTGCATGCGCCGATATCCCTGCACTGTTTATATGTTAGAAATACATTTCAGTAAAACTGTCTTTTCTTTGTTGATTTTCTTTTGATATGTTTAAAAAAGTATGTCATCCTAATCGGAGACCTATGACATCGCTAGACATTGAAACCATACAGAGATGGATTCTTGATGATCGCTGACATCTGTTTTGCTTCATGCGCACAATTTTAATATTCATGTTCTCTGTCCACGTGTCTTGTTGTGTAGACAGATCGGTATGTTTTTTAAAGAATGCACACATTAAATATGTGCTCACTCACATGACTTATATGAAGGTAGCATTATGATTGGACGACCTCTTTCTTCTTGGATAGTAAAACTACAATGTACTTCTGTCCATACACTATCGTTCAAAAGTTTGGGTTCAGAAAGAGAGAGAGAGAGTGTGTGTGTGTGTATGTGTGTGTATGTGTGTGTGTTTGTGTGTGTGTGTGTGTGTGTGTGTTTTAAAGAAATTAATAGCCTACTCTATTTCAGCAAAAATATTGTTGCAAAAAAAAATTCTATCTCAAATAAATGCTGTTATTTTAAACTTTCTATTCATCAAAGCAGCACAACAGTTTTCAACATTGATAATAATAAGAAATGTTTCTTGAGCAAATCAACATATCAGAATGATTTCTGAAGGATCATGTGACACTGAAGACTGGAGTAAAGATGCTGAAAAAGCAGCTTTACCATCACGGGAATAAATTTGATTTTAAAATATATTAATATAGAATTGTAATAATATTTCACAATATTACTATTTTTATTGTATTTTATTAATGCATGCAGTCTTGGTGAGCATATCTTACTGACCACAAAACTTTTGAATGTCTTTTTGTATGCCTACTAAAGATGTTAGGAGTTTTTGAAACTTTAAAGGCAGCTAAATATTTTCATGTATAAATACTTGTTTATACCATGTATTATGTGTACTGCATGTTCTGAAAATTAAGCAATTTAAGTGATTATTATTATTATTATTACTTTTTATATTGCATAAAGTCAAAACTAGTATAAGTAAATATTTTCCAGATAATTATCACGATACATTTTAAATCTTTATTTCTTTTAAAGGCTGATTTTTGCTTCTAAGTGAAAGTTGTAGAGATCAGACAGTTAATTGTGGTTTTAAACTACTCTTTATGGTCAAAACATGACTAACACTTCATGTTGAATTCTTTATACTTTTCCAGTAATTTCTCCTTAACAAAATAAATATCTTTATAGAAAAATCAATTCATTAGTTTCTACATGTTCTAATTACTGATATTGTTTCAAAACATGAGACAGGTTTGTGTTACCTTACATTGATGATAATGTATGTTTAGCACAGTTTGCAGTGCAGGCTCCAAAATTAATAATATTACCTTTTTTGGTCTCTTAGAAATGCACATTTGACAGTAAGTAGGCAGTTATAATGCAGATGTAAATTTATGTTTATCAAAAACGGTAAAATCTGTAAAAATTGTAACAATCTCATTTTTATATGGTGAAATTTATTTATTCTGACTGTTTGAGTTTTGTTAAAATTAACCATTGGTCTTCCAGAGTAGCAAACATTTAGATAATGATAACAACAATTAAAGGGGTCATATGATGTTGCTAAAAAGAACATTATTTTGTGTATTTGGTGTAATGAAATGTGTTTATGCGGTTTAAGGTTAAAAAAACACATTATTTTCCACATACTGTACACTATTGTTTCTCCTCTATGCCCCGCCTTTCTGAAACGCGTCGATTTTTACAAAGCTCATCGGTCTGAAAAGCAAGGTGTGCTGTGATTGGCCAGCTATCCAGTGCATTGTGATTGGCCGAATACCTCAAGCGTGAGACGGAAATGTTACGCCCCTTGCCATATTGTGATGCCGTGTCCGGCCGGAGCAACGACACAAAAACATGAAAACCCATTAC
>NW_015645086.1:887742-894390 GCF_001515625.1 Sinocyclocheilus rhinocerous | reverse complement strand
GAGAGAGAGAGAGAGTGTGTGTGTGTGTGTGTGTGTATGTGTGTGTGTGTGTGTGTGTGTGTGTGTGTTTTAAAGAAATTAATAGCCTACTCTATTTCAGCAAAAATATTGTTGCAAAAAAAAATTCTATCTCAAATAAATGCTGTTATTTTAAACTTTCTATTCATCAAAGCAGCACAACAGTTTTCAACATTGATAATAATAAGAAATGTTTCTTGAGCAAATCAACATATCAGAATGATTTCTGAAGGATCATGTGACACTGAAGACTGGAGTAAAGATGCTGAAAATGCAGCTTTACCATCACGGGAATAAATTTGATTTTAAAATATATTAATATAGAATTGTAATAATATTTCACAATATTACTATTTTTATTGTATTTTATTAATGCATGCAGTCTTGGTGAGCATATCTTACTGACCACAAAACTTTTGAATGTCTTTTTGTATGCCTACTAAAGATGTTAGGAGTTTTTGAAACTTTAAAGGCAGCTAAATATTTTCATGTATAAATACTTGTTTATACCATGTATTATGTGTACTGCATGTTCTGAAAATTAAGCAATTTAAGTGATTATTATTATTATTATTACTTTTTATATTGCATAAAGTCAAAACTAGTATAAGTAAATATTTTCCAGATAATTATCACGATACATTTTAAATCTTTATTTCTTTTAAAGGCTGATTTTTGCTTCTAAGTGAAAGTTGTAGAGATCAGACAGTTAATTGTGGTTTTAAACTACTCTTTATGGTCAAAACATGACTAACACTTCATGTTGAATTCTTTATACTTTTCCAGTAATTTCTCCTTAACAAAATAAATATCTTTATAGAAAAATCAATTCATTAGTTTCTACATGTTCTAATTACTGATATTGTTTCAAAACATGAGACAGGTTTGTGTTACCTTACATTGATGATAATGTATGTTTAGCACAGTTTGCAGTGCAGGCTCCAAAATTAATAATATTACCTTTTTTGGTCTCTTAGAAATGCACATTTGACAGTAAGTAGGCAGTTATAATGCAGATGTAAATTTATGTTTATCAAAAACGGTAAAATCTGTAAAAATTGTAACAATCTCATTTTTATATGGTGAAATTTATTTATTCTGACTGTTTGAGTTTTGTTAAAATTAACCATTGGTCTTCCAGAGTAGCAAACATTTAGATAATGATAACAACAATTAAAGGGGTCATATGATGTTGCTAAAAAGAACATTATTTTGTGTATTTGGTGTAATGAAATGTGTTTATGCGGTTTAAGGTTAAAAAAACACATTATTTTCCACATACTGTACACTATTGTTTCTCCTCTATGCCCCGCCTTTCTGAAACGCGTCGATTTTTACAAAGCTCATCGGTCTGAAAAGCAAGGTGTGCTGTGATTGGCCAGCTATCCAGTGCATTGTGATTGGCCGAATACCTCAAGCATGTGACAGAAATGTTACGCCCCTTACCATACTGTTATGGCCATGTCCCGGCCAGAGCAACGAGACAAAAACATTAAAACCCATTACAAACGAGGCATTTGTTGCATCCAGTTTAACTTTTATAAAGAATATCTGTTTGGATTTGAGACTTTAGTCTTTGCAACTTTACAGATCTTCTTTATGCACCAAGAGCTTGTAACACTCCAAAGAGAAAGGAAATATTGAAATCGCATCATATGACCCCTTTAAAACCACACACAGCACCTCAAAACCATGGTAAAAATGTAACTATATGGTTTCTATGTATTTTTATAAAAAACAGTCTAAATACATTTAGTATAAATGCACAAACACTATAACTTAATAACAAAAAACTGAAGGCTAAATATATTCCATTACTCTATTAATACATTTAAATACATGTCTACATTAATAATATAATAAAATTCAATATGAATATCCCACATTTCTGCTACAATACTATGGTGCAGTGAGTATTACTACAGTAAGTCCATGGTAAATGATGGCGATTTGTAGATTGAAAGGCCTTCTGACTGTATCGTTGCTCACAGTGTTTCTTCTGTTGATCAGCACTGTTTCATCTGGCTCTAAACTAGTTTAAATCACTTTAAGTTCTTCACTGAATTCAAGCGCTTCACACTCTCACAGCTCTGTTTAGTGCTCGCGTGACCAAGACTCATCAGCGACTGCGAGTAAACGCATCGGCTCTAGTAAACTCGTTTTGTACTACCCTGTTTTGATGTACAGGTGATACTTTGTCATGTACTGTTTGTGTTTGCATAAAAGCCTTAGCATTGAGCTAAATTTATTAACTTACATTTTGTGTTTACATATTAGCAAACTACTTTGTGGCAAAGAAACTGACAAAGAAAGCTAAGATGAAGCTGACAAAATCAAAAAGTCAAACGGGAACCATCACAAAATCCTTATCCATGTGGTTTGTAGCTGATATTAACTATTATTAGCTCAAAAAGCCTGCATGAAAGCATCGTTAGAAAATCCCATGGGAATAGTATGCGACGCTGACAACCTTTGACTTTCTATTTTGAACATACTATCAATTGGGGAAAAAGAAATATATCATTCAGAAAGAAGACACTGGTTGGTGTATTACTGAAGCAATACTGACCAGGCCATATTTTTCCACATATACTTCATAGAGTGACAGCCACAGGAAGTCTTAATGGACTTCATTGTATGTCCATATGTCATAAACTAAAGCATGTAGACAGTGTTTTTCACGGTCAGGTGTTCAAGCACAAAAACACTGTTTAAAGGCATTCATAATTGCCTGTGTTAAGTGCATAAGCTAATGGCAAAGTGCTTGGCTAAGGTGCTAGCACAGCCGCTTGTGACTGCATTAGTGTTGGGTGGACCCACTGCACTGACACATACAAAACAGCTAGACCTCCTCAGAAGGAGCCATTCACATCAGCCCAAGGTAAACTTTCACTCCGAACACCACAAATCTCTCTTTATTTCACTGTAGTTAGACCCAGTGATGGAAAAAGACCACAGTGTCCCAGCCAGAGCTTGTTAAACATTACACACGGAGGCTCTGAGGGAACAAAAAGGCCTTCTGGAGATGAAGGGTTGTTGGAAAACTGCTGTGAATCTTATGCATTTATTTTTAGCTCTGTTTCCAATATGCTTAAATTCTGTCATTACAGCATCAGGGTCCTCAGGGTGAAAATGTAAAAATAACCATGCAGCTCATATATTTTCTCTGTTCGTAAAGGGATAGTTCACCAAAAATGAAAATTCTGTCATCGTTCCCAACTTGTGTGACTTCCGCAAAACACAAAAGGTGAATTTTTGAAGAATACCCTGGTCACTTTTCAGTCAAAATGATTCTTTTTGAATCAGACTGAATTGGTTCTGAATTCAATTTACTCGCTGAATGATTCAGTTTTCAGCTGCCCTTGAGAAGGAATGATTATCATTAAATTATGACTTAAATTTTATTCTGTTCATAGTTTTTCAATCCTCACTCATTGTAATTTCATGAAAGAGACTTAATTTGTCTCACTTAAAAAGGAAAATCATACATTTTCATTCTTGGGGGAACTATTCCTTTAAAGTTTTGGCGCGTTTTTTTCCCAATATTTAAGCATTTTACAATAATCGGATATCGGTTTTGTAATATCGGATTCACCGATAAACGCCGCCATCTTGTGGATGTTTTGAGAATTGCGCGCAGGATCGCCATTGCACCAAGGCGTCTGAGGGGAGACGAGACAACAACAACGGCGTGCACAGGTACTTGATTTACTGTAGTTAGTAAACTTTATTTAACATAACAGCCATTAATGCACAAATTAGATGTATTACATAAATGCCTGATATGCAGTTTATGCAGCTTGGCTCGAAGAAATAGAGACGAACTCACGGAGTCACGTAAAATAATCCGTCAAGTCCTGTCCCAATAAAGACGTAACTTTGCGTGAATTAAATAATATGCAGCCACGAATGCGCACATGTTGGAAATAAAAGTGCTGAATTTAATTCACTCTCGGGTTGATGCTCAGGAAATGCTCCAGCACGGCCACCGCATGTAACTTTTAACAAGATTCACTTGTTTAAAACACCCTAAATTGTATTAACATTCACTATATAACCATTATTTTGCTAATAAACATCTAAATAAATACATCTCTATGGAAATTAATGCATTATCTCCGCAAGCGATCGCAGTTTGAGTATAGTTCTGTGTAAATGCATAACAGTAAATAAATATCGGTTCTGCATATCGGTTATCGGGCACATAAACACGCATATAATTGATATCGGTATCGGTTATAAAATGTCAATATCGGTCGATCACTAATATGAGGTGAACCCTTCTCATGGTGAAGTTCTTTCACTGGTCGTGGCCCAGTTTATTGCCTCTCAAAGGTCTGTGGTGTGTAGAAAAATGTTGATATCCCCACATCACTTCTTCATTTTTCTTTTCATCCTTCCATACATGTCAGCTGGATTTATTGTCTAGCATTCTCTCTTAAACCACAGTACATCTATAAGAGCTAAAGCAGCACTTAAGCCTCACACTGTTCAACTATACATTCAGGGAGATACAGTGAGCTAGATGAGAGGAGATACAGGTAGGTTTTATTTGTAGACAGAAGTTTGTAGTTTGTGAGGAAACCATGTTGTGTTTACAAGGTAATGAGCTGATCGGTTTAGCTCAAAATATTTATACACCACCATTCAAAAGTCTGGGGTCAGTATTTTTTCTTATACTTTTATTTAGCAAGGATGCATTCAGTTGTTCAAAAGTGATAGTAAAGACATTAATAACGATACAAAAGATTGCTAATAAATTCTGTTCTTCAATTCAACTATTAATCAGAGAATCCTAAAATCGTGAAATCCCAAAATGTATCAGTTTCCACAGAAAATATTAAGCAGCAGAACTGTTTTCAACATTGATAATAATAATAAATGTTTCTTGAGCAGCAAATCAGCATATTAGAATGATTTCTGAAGGATCATGTGACACTGAAGACTGGAGTAATGATGCTGAAAATTAAACTGCTAATTAAATTATATTCAAATATAAGAAAAGTCACTTTAAACTGTAGTAATATTTCACAATATTCAATTTTGCTTATTTTTGATCAAATAAATGGAAACCGGTGAATGTAATAGACTTTTAATAAAATCTTACTGACCTGAGCTAAATCTTTCATATTCCGCTTTGTTCTCTGAGTTTTTTTTCTCTCTCTCTGATATCATATTGACCAGACCTTAAAGGGTTAGTTCACCCCAAAATGAAAATTCTGTCATTAATTACTCACCCTCATGTCGTTCAAAACCCGTAAGACCTTTGTTCATCTTCGGAACACAAATTTAGATATTTGTGATGGAATCTGAGAGCTCTCTGACCCTCCCATAGACAGCAACATGACTGAAATGTTCCCAGACACAGAAACTTAGTAAGGAAATCGGTAAAACAGTCCATGTGACATCAGTGGTTCAACTTCAATTTTGCGCAGCTACGAGAATACTTTTTGTGCGTAAAGAAAACAAAAATGACGACTTTATTCAACAATCCTTCTCCCCCGAGTTACTGTCTTCCGCCATTTTGGAGAGTATCACAGCGCATACGCACGCTTTACCCTAAAGCCTGGCTCACACTACAGGAGTTTTAAAATCCTAACCGATTATGAAATCTGGTTGCAGCACACACATAAGGAGAATCTTTCAAAACACTACAAGATTTGAAAATCGTGGCGCATCACACACTACAAGATATTAAGATTATCATGCCAGTGGGAGCGCCTAACATGATCTCACGCAGCAGATCGTCATTGATATTTCAATGATGTTTACATTAGCTAGCGTGCTAGCAGCTTTCTGCACTCACCCGGTACATTCAAAACTGAGACGATTTCACCCCAGCGCTTCTCCTTCTCCTTACAGTTGTGATACGTTTTCGACACATTATACAGACAGTTGTGTTACTACAAAACTTCAAGAAGCAGTTTCCTCCGTCTCCACTATCCAACGGAGCCCTATAGCAGCTGTTTTGCAGTCGCGCATTGGCTATTGTGAAAGTACTGACGTAATCATATAGCCGTCATCATCCCGATTTAAATCCTAAATATCAAACATGTTTGATATGATCGGGGCGACCCCGATTTGTGTGCGAGCAGATCGGGAGGTGCAAGATTCGATCGGTGAACGCCTCACATTACCAGATAATCCACGCCGAACATCGGGACCAATCGTGGTGCTCGACAAGATTTTTGCTCCGATTCTTGGGAAGGGAAAATCGGGGCTAAATCGGGCTAAAAACCCTGTAGTGTGAGCCAAGCTTAAGTGTAAACAACGCTGATTACGCCGATTACGTCCATGCACACACTTTCCCCCCTAACGTAAACAATGCTGATTACGTTCTTGGGTACTCTCCAAAATGGCGGAAGACAGTAACTCGGGGGCGAAGAATTGTTAAATAAATTGTTATTTTTGTTTTCTTTGCGCGCACAAAGTATTCTCGTAGCTTCGCAAAATTGAAGTTGAACCACTGATGTCACATGGACTGTTTTACCGATGTCCTTACTAAGTTTCTGTGTCTGGGAACATTTCAGTTGCGTTGCTGTCTATGGGAGGGTCAGAGAGCTCTCAGATTCCATCAAAAATATCTTAATTTTTGTTCCGAAGATGAACGAAGGTCTTACGGGTTTGGAA
>NW_015645086.1:875444-884750 GCF_001515625.1 Sinocyclocheilus rhinocerous | reverse complement strand
AAGCCTGGCTCACACTACAGGAGTTTTAAAATCCTAACCGATTATGAAATCTGGTTGCAGCACACACATAAGGAGAATCTTTGCAGATTATCTTCCCTCAAATCTTAAACATGCACACACTACAAGATTTGAACATCGTGGCGCATCTCACACTACAAGATACTATTAAGATTATCATGCCAGAGGGAGCGCCTCACGTGATCTCACGCAGCAGATCGTCATTGATATTTCAATGATGTTTACATTAGCTAGCGTGCTAGCAGCTTTCTGCACTCACCCGGTACATTCAAAACTGAGACGATTTCACCCCAGCGCTTCTCCTTCTCCTTACAGTTGTGATACGTTTTCGACACATTATACAGACAGTTGTGTTACTACAAAACTTCAAGAAGCAGTTTCCTCCGTCTCCACTATCCAACGGAGCCCTACAGCAGCTGTTTTGCAGTCGCGCATTGGCTATTGAGAAAGTACTGACGTAATCATATAGCCGTCGTCATCCCGATTTAAATCCTAAATATCAAACATGTTTGATATGATCGGGGCGACCCCGATTTGTGTGCGAGCAGATCGGGAGGTGCAAGATTCGATCGGTGAACGCCTCACATTACCAGATAATCCACGCCGAACATCGGGACCAATCGTGGTGCTCGACAAGATTTTTGCTCCGATTCTTGGGAAGGGAAAATCGGGGCTAAATCGGGCTAAAAACCCTGTAGTGTGAGCCAAGCTTAAGTGTAAACAACGCTGATTACGCCGATTACGTCCATGCACACACTTTCCCCCCTAACGTAAACAATGCTGATTACGTTCTTGGGTACTCTCCAAAATGGCGGAAGACAGTAACTCGGGGGCGAAGAATTGTTAAATAAATTGTTATTTTTGTTTTCTTTGCGCGCACAAAGTATTCTCGTAGCTTCGCAAAATTGAAGTTGAACCACTGATGTCACATGGACTGTTTTACCGATGTCCTTACTAAGTTTCTGTGTCTGGGAACATTTCAGTTGCGTTGCTGTCTATGGGAGGGTCAGAGAGCTCTCAGATTCCATCAAAAATATCTTAATTTTTGTTCCGAAGATGAACGAAGGTCTTACGGGTTTTGAATGACATGAGGGTGAGTAATTAATGACAGAATTTTCATTTTGGGGTGAACTAACCCTTTTTATGTATAATATTGAACTGTGATTGGTTGTTTTACATATTACATTTGTTTAGATGGGCCAGAATAAACTTTTGTGTACAAAATTGGAAAGCACTTTCTCGATTAGGGTTGGGCCGATAGACGATGCCATCGTCCATCGCCGATGGCTGACAGACATCACGATGTTAAGCTGAAGTTATCTCTGACTAATACAAGCACTTTTGAAAATGAAATAATTGCTAGATTTTCCAAAGTATGCAAGAATAGTGTCTTTTAGCGTATTCAAAGTTTTGTTTGAGGAACAAGTTAACTAGATATTTTGTTTAACTTTCCAAATACAGGTGCATCTCAATAAATTAGAATGTCGTGGAAAAGTTCATTTATTTCAGTAATTCAACTCAAATTGTGAAACTCGTGTATTAAATAAATTCAATGCACACAGACTGAAGTAGTTTAAGTCTTTGGTTCTTTTAATTGTGATGATTTTGGTTCACATTTAACAAAAACCCACCAATTCACTATCTCAACTAATTAGAATATGGTGACATGCCAATCAGCTAATCAACTCAAAACACCTGCAAAGGTTTCCTGAGCCTTCAAAATGGTCTCTCAGTTTGGTTCACTAGGCTACACAATCATGGGGAAGACTGCTGATCTGACAGTTGTCCAGAAGACAATCATTGACACCCTTCACAAGGAGGGTAAGCCACAAACATTCATTGTCAAAGAAGCTGGCTGTTCACAGAGTGCTGTATCCAAGTATGTTAACAGAAAGTTGAGTGGAAGGAAAAAGATGCACAACCAACCGAGAGAACTGCAGCCTTATGAGGATTGTCAAGCAAAATCGATTCAAGAATTTGAGTGAACTTCACAAGGAATGGACTGAGGCTGGGGTCAAGGCATCAAGAGCCACCACACACAGACGTGTCAAGGAATTTGGCTACAGTTGTCGTATTCCTCTTGTTAAGCCACTCCTGAACCACAGACAACGTCAGAGGCGTCTTACCTGGGCTAAGGAGAAGAAGAACTGGACTGTTGCCCAGTGGTCCAAAGTCCTTTTTTCAGATGAGAGCAAGTTTTGTATTTCATTTGGAAACCAAGGTCCTAGAGTCTGGAGGAAGGGTGGAGAAGCTCATAGCCCAAGTTGCTTGAAGTCCAGTGTTAAGTTTCCACAGTCTGTGATGATTTGGGGTGCAATGTCATCTGCTGGTGTTGGTCCATTGTGTTTTTTGAAAACCAACGTCACTGCACCCGTTTACCAATAAATTTTGGAGCACTTCATGCTTCCTTCTGCTGATCAGCTTTTTGAAGATGCTGATTTCATTTTCCAGCAGGATTTGGCACCTGCTCACACTGCCAAAAGCACCAAAAGTTGGTTAAATGACCATGGTGTTGGTGTGCTTGACTGGCCAGCAAACTCACCAGACCTGAACCCCATAGAGAATCTATGGGGTATTGTCAAGAGGAAAATGAGAAACAAGAGACCAAAAAATGCAGATGAGCTGAAGGCCACTGTCAAAGAAACCTGGGCTTCCATACCACCTCAGTAGTGCCACAAACTGATCACCTCCATGCTACGCCGAATTGAGGCAGTAATTAAAGCAGAAGGAGACCCTACCAAGTTATTGAGTACATGTACAGTAAATGAGCATACTTTCCAGAAGGCCAACAATTCATTAAAAATGTTTTTTTTTATTGGTCTTATGGAGTATTCTAATTTGTTGAGATAGTGAGTTGGTGGGTTTTTGTTAAATGTGAGCCAAAATCATCACAATTAAAAGAACCAAAGACTTAAACTACTTCAGTCTGTGTGCATTGAATTTATTTAATACACGAGTTTCACAATTTGAGTTGAATTACTGAAATAAATGAACTTTTCCACGACATTCTAATTTATTGAGATGCACCTGTATAGTAAAGCCATTCACATTTTTCCCACACCAGTCTATTATTGTGATAAAATCTTAGACAAATTTCAGATAAGCCCACCCTTAAATGGCAGATTGAAACAAAACAAACTGTGGTTGATCGCTTTACATGTTGGTCAGATGGTCTTAGTTCCTGTCCAAGTAGGCGTTTCTTGGCCGGTATAAGCTGCAATGTGATTCAGACTGTATGCCATTTAATTAAAGCCCTTGCGAAACAAGACTAGATATGTGACTTAACTGCTTACAGCTTAGTAGTGCCTTTTTCACATTTTATGTAGTTCTCTTGTTAATATAGCAGCCGTTCTTCTCTAAACCCCTCTGAAATCCATTTAAAGCAGGGATCTCCTCCATTTGCTCTGCTCTGCAGGAGTCTGCTACTAGATTGGGCCGTTGTTGATTTTGCTGTTGCTTTTGGCTCCCGGTGCAGTTACACTGTTTTGCCAGCTGTGCACTGTCTTTTGTTTTTGCTCCTTGCATCACGTGCTGGAGATTCAAGGAGGTGTTTTCTCAACGTGCCAACAGTTGCTACAGTCTGACTCGCATAAAGGAAATTAGCCATATTTCAGAAGAAAGACTTTTGATTTGCATCCATTTAATTCAGTCTTAATGCGTGAAAGTGTAAAACGATATGCTCGTTTTACAGTTACTGTTGCAATCTAAACCAGCTCTGACTCAGGAACTGGCTTAATATGAGGAAAATCAGAAGAAGCGTATGTATCCACAAAGACATCAGAGCAGGGGGTTGTTTGCAGCTCTATGTAAAATGTTTGAATAGTAAGCGGTTTTTGGACTTTGAACTTCACGGTGATTTGTGTATTGTGCTGGTCTTCATAGAGAGTATTGAGCACATACATTAGCAGACACCACACTGCCTTTGTAGCTTCAGCTGTTTACACAGTTGAGTCACTGTGTATACATTAAAAGGAACCACAACATTAGACTGTTACACACTCTGCCATTTGTCCTGCTCACGTTATAGCTGCATAGAGACTTGTGGAGGAATAATAAGTTTCCTTTGAATTTCTTTCTTTCTTTCTTTCTTGCTTGCTTGCTTGCTTTCTTGCGTTCTTGCTTTCTTTCTTTCTTGCTTTCTTGCTACCCTCCCTTTACTCCAATCTGAACTTAATTACACTTACATAAACCAAGTTCAAAGTGCCCAACCAAAGAGAACGCTAATCAGTATAATGGTGAGTTTAAAAAAAACAACAAATTTTAGGAAAATCAACATCAATTTGGTAAAGATAACTAACTAAATCTAAGTAAAGTAAACTATTGGATTTTACAGTGTAGTTATTTTCTTCATTACTTCTGTTGTTTTCTTTCCTTTCCTTTCTTTTCCTTTCCTTTCCTCCTTTTCCTATTTTGTCCTTTTCATTTACTTTCCTCTTCCTTTTTTGTCCTTTCCTTTCCTCATTTGATCCATTTTATTTAATCATCTTTTAATGTTTCCTTTTCATTCATTCCTTCCCTCCTTCTTTCCTTTTTCTTTCTTTCTTTCTTTCTTGATTTTTTTCCTCCTTTTCCATCTGACCTTTCTATATATTTTATTAATTGTTTTGTCCTTCCTTCCTTATTTACCTTGATTTCCTTTGTTTCCTTCCATTTGTCCTTTCCTTTCCTTTTTTCTGTTGTTTATTCTCATTTATTTCCTCCTTCATCCATCCTTCCTTTCCTCCTTTTCTGTATAAAATGTTCTTGCCCCCAGTGCTGTGTTTGCAGAACTTTTGAGGCCGACATTCAGGTTAATGTTCCTCGCAGCGTTCAACTTAAAGGCTAAACCAAATGGATCACGTCCGTTTGACTGAGGAGGAGTGAGGAATTAGAAACCTGACAGGCCGCCTCCCTCGTTAAGGCATCCGGTCGTTTCCATGCAGAGCACATCCCAGAATTGACTTCCTCTCTGTCTTTCACTGCGGTCTCGGTCGGCGACAGGAGGAAAAGAGGGGGATCGTGGGATGACCGGCGGCTGAAGCGAGTGTGGGAGTGTCCGCTCTCTGTCTCCGACCTCACAGAGTGCTGTGCACTGAATATTAAACTTCTCCCTCCATTGTACCGATTGCCGTTTAGACTACTGTCAGGGAAATGCCAATTTCAGTTATTTTTATTTGTTATTTGTTTCATTTTAGTCAAATTTTTCCATACTGGCAGATGGAATTGTCAGATTTTTATTGCCCTTGGCTAGAAGACGTTGTTCAAGGTCAATGCCAAGGAAGTCTTTTAATGGAGCAGAACAGAATAATGGTCTGTTAATTCAGTGTCGACCCTAATCAAAGCTCCAATAGATAAGCGGAGAATCTGCACTGCGATGGCGTTCTTTATCAGGCTGTCTGGATCGGGCTCTCGCGATTGATTCTGGGGAGAACAGAGCATCTCTGTGTCTGTGGCCCAGCGGAGCTTGTCCCGCGAGTGACTCTGCTCATATTAATCATTTATGTGGTTCCCAGGTGTCTGGTCTGTTAACTGACTTGCAGTGACCACAGGGGAGAACCCCACTGCTTCCCTCCTCTGCACACTTCCATCCTTCAAAACCTCTCTGCTTGTCTTCTCACCTAATCTCAAGGGGCCACTCATGCTTTTTTTTTTTTTTTTTTAATTAGGCTGGATGAGTGTCTGTTCAGGATTTTATTTATATCAGCTGTGGTTTTATTTAGTTATTTGTTTAGCTCTGACCATCTTTGCATAGTTTTTCTATAGAAAAACAACAATTTGGTGTCAGTAACATGGTATAGTGATTGTATCAGATGCTAATAACGGGAAAGTTCCAAGATGTGTTCTGTTAATGCATGAACTTCATATTATTTGTAGCTCACTTGCCATCCAATGATCACAATACGCTTTGTGCTCTGTTACCTTTTAATAAACAAAGTGTCAGCTTTAAAATTCTACCAAATCAATAACTAAATTCAAACAATAAATACCATTTTAGCGCTCTTTAATGCGGCAAGAGTGATCGCTTTAGCGCCTCAGTTCAAGCGGCACGTGAACCCATCATATCTTTCTCTTTACTAGTACGAAATAAACATGAATGGAATGGACATCAAAAAGTATTTTATAAGATTGATTAAAATGCTGATAAAGACAAGAAAAGATTAGACATAAACATGTGACATTATGACTGAAATGTTAAAGTGTTAAAACATAAATGAAACATGTTTATTCTGTGGCATTTAAAAAAAATAATTTGGCGCCTAATTTTGTTTCTTGTAAGAGCCAATGGCTCCTTATGTGATTTATTTTTTTTCTGGAGCCCTGCTAGTGGACAGTAAAACTAAAACAAAATTCTGGAGAATCTAGGGACAAAAATATAATAAAGAAATTAAGTTCTTCTGACATGAGTCAGTAAATGGTTGGAATATACCACATGGCTTTTAAAATCTGAAAAGTTACACTTTGTAAATGGTTACAGAGAAAATCGGGGCATCATCCACTGAACGACTGAGGATCACACACTACCATACTTTCAAGTCATTCCGAACACAATAGACTCATGTCTCAAACTTAAATGAAACTGTGTTGAAAAATTGGCTTAAAAAATACATACATAAATAATAATAATAATAATTTAAAAAACATGTTTATTATGCTCCTACTGGATGGAATCATAGTCTTAAGGGGAAAAATCTGTGTCTGCACCCATCATGCACTACAAAAAAAAATTCTATGAAACTGGCCAGCTCTGACTGCCCAAAATCTGTTTACTGACTCTGACTTTTGGCAACTAGCTTAGACTGATCCAGACTGCAAATTAGGACAACAATCTGGGCAAAAATCACGTTGTTTATTCCAGCCTTAAGTAACCACCTAGCAACAACTCAGAACATCTTAGCAGCAGCATAGCAACTCCCTATGATTGCAATGGCAACTTTTCCTTCAGAAAATCTAAAAATATAATTAGTGATTTTTATTTTATTTTATTTTTTATTAAAACCTTGCTTTCAGGCTTGATGCAAGTTAAACACTTAGTGACAGGTACAAAAACAGCACTTTCTATTCAATAAATCTGCCAGAATCTAGACAGCTGAACTTATGGTCTGTGTAGAATAATGATCTTTTGGATGTAAATGCAATCCCCTCTTCATGTAAAATACATTTAATGATGATCAAGTTTGTAATAATTATCAATAGCCGACTCTTAATAACTGTTTTTATAATTTATGGCTGTGATTAAATGAATCAATGTAGTAACACAGAAATGTCTTTATTTTCTGTGAAGAGCTGCTGACACTCTGACCTCCTCTTTCAATCTGGATATGCCTGTGATGGGAAACGGGTCTGAGAGTGAGGTTAAAGGGTAACTAGCACGCGTGGGCTGATAAATCTTCAATTTTCTGGAATGACAGCCAGATGCAGATCCCCAAACGTGTGTCCTTTGTCCTGACTTTGAGGGCAGACGTGAGCGTCCTGGTGGACAGTGCCACTGCTCTCGCTGAGAGAGGAGGCATCTGCTGTGCTTTTCAGAGACCACCTCTTGTTCCTCAGCTCCAGTCTCCCTCTCTTTTCAGCCCAAGTGGAACTTGTCACCTCTTCACGTCCTCGCTTTCTTCCCCCTTTCTCGCTGTGCCATCCCTCACACTAAGGAAACAAACAGACAGATGTCTTATTTCCTACCACCTGCAGAGCTCCACCCACCCACCGGGGTCGATCTTCCTGCCGACCCACGTTCATGCCCACAGTCAGTGACACTGGGGCTTTTCAACTTGGCAAGCGAACATCGATCAGCAACGATTTCCTGTCAGCAATGACTGAGAGGGCTGGAGATTGATCACTCACAATTGTCTAATTGTGTGGCGTGGGATTGTGTGCATGCTTATGTGTGTGTTTCCATCCAAGTGAGTGAATGAAACCAAAGAGAAGGGATTTTATAAAGTGCTTGACAACTGTAGACCTCCCACTCCAAACGCTATGGCTTAGATTCTTCTCATTTGCAATCTGCCAGCAAGGACAATGTGTGTGTCCGGGGGTAGTCCATTGTCTTTCAAATGAAGCTGTCCCCCTTCCAAAACTGGAACAGAAGGTCATAAAAGCTC
This sequence comes from Sinocyclocheilus rhinocerous, assembly GCF_001515625.1. Lineage (NCBI taxonomy): Eukaryota > Metazoa > Chordata > Actinopteri > Cypriniformes > Cyprinidae > Sinocyclocheilus > Sinocyclocheilus rhinocerous. The sequence continues at coordinate 876,657 of NW_015645086.1, read as the reverse complement.
CCTCCATCCTATGCTTGAAAAGCTTATTTGTGGGTGGACCTCTTTGTTGACGCAGATTCTGCTGATTGTGATTCGTAGTCCCTCTACGCTGTCCTAGACCGCCGTCATCCTGTATTTAATGTAATTCATCAACGATGCTTACTCACTCTGTGTGCTCATTAATATTAAAAATAATTAACTCCTGTGACATACGCAAGAGTCTTATCTGAACTAATAACTATTATTGATTGCGATTCATATGTCGTCAGCTCTATGTAATTCCCTTGTTTAAAACGATCCATATGCGATAACAGCTGCATGGCTGCGCTGGCAATGTACGCTTATTTCCCCCCAGGTTTTGCCTACTCAAAAATCAATCAGGAAAAAAGTAGATTGTTATTTTCACAGTGAGTGGCAGTGTCCGACTGTTTGTTTGGCTCCTTGCTTAATAACTGGCTTCAAATTGACTTCCCAGCCATTACTCCAGAGTCAATTTGAGTTGATTTGATCTTAATTCATTCAGGATGTGTGCTGGTGCGTGTTTTGGGGGGTTAGTATTGATTTTTATTACTAAAACTTGTAGTAATTTTATTGTTACGGTGTTCAGTGTGAATTTATTACCAGGTTGGATTGGCAAAAATAGGATAAAGGGTATTAAAACAAAAGGCTGGTTGTGGTGAGCTGCATGGAAGACTGAAGCCCCTTTATGATTACTTCAGCATGGGTTCTCTGGCACTTGATCAAACAACACACAGGACAAATGGGTGAGAAACTATTGTCCACACTGGTGTGAACGGGGCAGTCACACCAGACCTGCTGCTGTAATTCAGCCAAAAAGATCTTTATTCTGCTGAGTGAATAAAAATTAGGGTTTAAAGTTGACTGATAATGTATTTTGCCCATAATGATTAAGATGGGGGGGTTATTTCCAATTCAATATTTTTTATGGTAACACTTTACAATAAGGCCCCATTAGTTGACGATAGTTAATGCATTAGGCTAACTAACCAATTTTATTAGTGATTATTAGGGCTGCACGATAAATCGCATGCAATATTTAACTCGCATCTTGTCAGTAAAGCCATTCTGTAATCAGCTGTAAATCTCCATCACGTGCGTGCTTTCACATGGAGCAGCATTAACTACACAGAGCCGTTGTTCACCGACAAGCTGCGCAAAACATGCGCAAAATATGATTGTGGTTTTGCGCAGCTTGTCAGTGAACAACGGCTCT
>NW_015645086.1:874665-875415 GCF_001515625.1 Sinocyclocheilus rhinocerous | reverse complement strand
TGTATCGTGAAAAGCGCTGTACAAATAAACTTGACTTGACTTGACTTGACATGGAGCAGCATTAACTACACAGAGCCGTTGTTCACCGACAAGCTGCGCAAAACATGCGCAAAATATGATTGTGGTTTTGCGCAGCTTGTCAGTGAACAACGGCTCTGTGTAGTTAATGCTGCTCCATGTGAAAGCACGCAGGTGATGGAGATTTACAGCTGATTAAAGAACCGGCTTTACTGACAAGATGCGCGTTAAATATCGAATGCGATTTATCGTGCAGCCCTAGTGATTATTCATCTTTGTTAACGTTAGTTGCACCTATTCATCTTAGTCTTAGTAATAAATATTATTAACAATCTTTTTATTTTAATAATGTATCAGTAAAAACGGTTGAAATGAACAATAACTGAGATTTAAAACAGTTTTTAGTGCTCTCAAAAAAAAAGTGAAGACTTTTTTAAAGATTTACGCAATTTAATTAATAGTAAAATTCCTTCCAATTGAATTAAATAATCTTTACGTATTTAATTGAATAACTGAACAATCCTTAATCAGTTATTCAATTAAAGGGGTCCTGTTATGCTTTTTCACTTTTTTAATTTTAGTCAGTGTGTAGTGTGTATGTTTGGGCATAAAAAAGATCTAGAAAGTTACAAATCTCAAAGTCCACTCCAAAGGGAGATATTTCGTTTTTTAAACATCCCTTTTCAAGAACTACAACGAACGGCTCGTTTGGACTACAGCGTTGGTTTCCGG
>NW_015645086.1:870915-873682 GCF_001515625.1 Sinocyclocheilus rhinocerous | reverse complement strand
GTTCTGTCATCATTTACACACCCTCATGTCATTCCAAACCGGTTTGACTTTCTTTCTTTAGTGGAACACAAAAGATATATCACTTTTTTCCATGTAATGAAAAAGAATAAGGATCCATGCTCTCGACTGCCAAAATTATATTTAAAAAAAGCACCAGATCAACTCATATTGTGCAAAGAAAGTCAAGTGTTTCTGTTTTTGGGTGAACGATTCCTTTCACTACATCAGCAGTAGATTTTCAGTTTGTTTTGACATGCTTATTGGCATTTGTTGTTAGCCTTAGCAATTCATTTGTATCCTTATAGCTAAATGCTAATATAATTGTTAGTCACAAAGTATGTACAGCTTTATGTATGTCATTTTAATGCAGCATTCCCAAAAGATAAAAAGAAATTTCTTTAGTTCTTATTATTTTGCATGAATTTGAATGGAAACTGTGAAGAATCGCTTCGTCCTGTCTTTAAAATGACAATAATATCGCTTATCGCAATTATTTCTGGGGTAATATATCACACAACAAAAAGTTGTTATTATGACAGGCCTAGTCAATAGGATTTTTATTCTCCCTGTTTTGAAAGAATTTATACTAGGGATGCACCGAATGTTCGGCAACCGAAATTATTCGGCCGAAAATAAAGCGAAGAATAAGCGAAAAGACTAAATAAATTGTACCGAACAATGACGTGACACGATCAAATAGCAACCAGCTTAGAGTGTGAGGCGCACACTCTTTATAATGCAGCACACACGTCAGCAGTGTGGAAGCATTTAAACTGTCGGAGAAAGACGCAAAAATCATTACAAGCACCGACAGCGAGAGACTGTTTAGTACTTCATCGCATCTCTTCAATGAGAAGAGGAAGGGGTGATTGTTGCTGGTTACTGTATGATGATTGAAATCACGAAATGGCCTTAAACAATTAGTAAATAAACTGCAGAACATTGTTTTCGCACGAATTGCATGTATTCTTACAGCGCGGCACGAACTCGCAGTGGATCTGCTTGTTAACCAGGGTTCAAAGTCCAAAGTGCAAGGAAAATCTGCGCTGAAACAGTGTTACCTGTAATTTTACTGTTGTTCTGTAAAATAAAATAAAAAGACAATAATAATGATAATAATAATTACAACAGCTCTGTTAATACATTTATAACATTCACACATAACGTTCAAATTGGGATCTGTAATATTTTCTAATGTTTTAAAAGAAGTCTCCTCTTCTCAGCAGGGCTGCTTTTATTTGTACAGTAAAAATACATGCCTGATTCAAGTAGGGGGTCTGATGGCCAAAGATATTATATTACTACCTTATTAATTTTAAGTTAAATTGTGCTTTGTTGGTATAATATCTGCTAGAATGTTAAAAAATGTTCAGTGTTAAATATTTTTAAATTGTTGTTTTGTAATTGATTTTTTCTTTGTAAAGCAAGATAAAACAGTAAAAAGCACATTTTGGCTTTTTAATTTATGCAATGGTGAAAAGAAATTGGCTAAATACATGGGGGAAAAAACTCGAAATACCGTGTTCGTTATTCGGCCTTCGGCCCAGTGTTTCATTTTGTTCGGTTTCGGCCAAGAATTTACATTTCGGTGCATCCCTAGTTCATACTTTTATTCAGCAAGGATGCATTAAATTACAGACTTTTACATTGTTGCAAAAGATTTCAATTTCAAATAAATCTTTCTATTCATCAAAGAATCTTGAAAAAAAATATGTTTTCAACATTGATAATATTAAGAAATTTTTCTTGAGCAGCAAATCAGGACTTGTGACACTGAAGACTGGAGTAATGATGCAAAAAATCCGGCTTTGATTCACAGAAATAAATTAAATGTTAAAATATATTAAAATAGAATTATTTTAAATTGTAATAATATTTCATAATTTTACTTTTTTACTGTGATCAAATAAATGCAGCCTGGGTGAGCAGAAGTTTTATGTTTTTCAAAAACATAAAAAAAAATCTAGTTTAGAAACAGTAAAAATTAAATATGCAATTTATCCATGTTATTTGATCATCTGTTTGTTTGTTTGTTTATCATTTAATTTTGTATTTTTATAACATGTTTTTTAACAAAATATAAAAAGTGTTAAAGATTTTTAAAACTGGATAGACTGAATACAAGACACATGAATACAGTGGCACTCAGCCAACCCACTTTTTGTAACCTCTGTTTAATGATTTACTCATCTGCCACAATGTAATTAGTGAATTATTTTCATTTGTTAGCTTTTCTTGGGAATTATTGATACAATCTAATTAAAAATTTTTTTTTTGAGATGTACAGGATGTGGTTACGCTGTAAACTACTACACTTTTAGTTAAGGTGTCTGTCATTTTCAGTGGGTGTAAGCTTGAGTAATAATATTAAGTCTTTTTAGGCCCTGTTTTAGTGTGAGCTAATAGACTCCCTGTCTGGAGCACATATCCATGTAGGCTCCTCTCATCGCTGGACCATGGGGTGTCGTCAAGACAACCTCACGCTACAAAGAGCCTGCACAGGCCCATTCAGAGGCACGAGAGAGAGGGGCTTTTGTGCTGGAGTTGTGGGTGGGAAGTAATATATTCATTTAGTGTGCAAACAGACGAATAAGCATGCTAACTCGGCTCTGTTCTCTATCGCATTTCATATCTGTGAGCCGCAAACAGAAGTCCACATTGAACATGGTCAGCAAGCTGAATTAATGCTGGAGATGGTCATACAGATTACACATGGACACAGACACACACACTCACACACCTGTACATGAACTCATGTCACAATGAA
>NW_015645086.1:864959-870678 GCF_001515625.1 Sinocyclocheilus rhinocerous | reverse complement strand
ATTTTTAAAACTGGATAGACCGAGTACAAGACACGTGAATACAGTGGCACTCAGCCAACCCACTTTTTGTAACCTCTGTTTAATGATTTACTCATCTGCCACAATGTAATTAGTGAATTATTTTCATTTGTTAGCTTTTCTTGGGAATTATTGATACAATCTAATTCGAATTTTTTTTTTGAGATGTACAGGATGTGGTTACGCTGTAAACTACTACACTTTTAGTTAAGGTGTCTGTCATTTTCAGTGGGTGTAAGCTTGAGTAATAATATTAAGTCTTTTTAGGCCCTGTTTTAGTGTGAGCTAATAGACTCCCTGTCTGGAGCACATATCCATGTAGGCTCCTCTCATCGCTGGACCATGGGGTGTCGTCAAGACAACCTCACGCTACAAAGAGCCTGCACAGGCCCATTCAGAGGCACGAGAGAGAGGGGCTTTTGTGCTGGAGTTGTGGGTGGGAGGTAATATATTCATTTAGTGTGCAAACAGACGAATAAGCATGCTAACTCGGCTCTGTTCTCTATCGCATTTCATATCTGTGAGCCGCAAACAGAAGTCCACATTGAACATGGTCAGCAAGCTGAATTAATGCTGGAGATGGTCATACAGATTACACATGGACACAGACACACACACTCACACACCTGTACATGAACTCATGTCACAATGAAACCGACAGCTGAGAGATTAATTACTCTCTCACTGAACTTTATGCAGATAGGCCAGAAGCCATTAGTAAGTTGAAAAAACAAACACCGTTGCACTATGAAAACAACATTACTCTGTCTATTTGAGCATCCCGACCAGCCACAATGGCTCAAGCAAGGCTGTGAGTTTGAGGTGTCTGTTTCTCTGACTAATGGCAGATGGAGGAAGTTTTCTGGAAACGTATTTTTAAGCATATTATTTTGACTTGTAATCATGCCAGATCTGATTATAAACAAAAAAAAATACAACTTGATTGCAAGCTTCAAAGATCCTCCATGAAAAATGTTACTTATATTTGTAATTATCCCATTGACTTTCATTGTATGAATCGAAATATCATCAAAATGTCATCGCATCAAAATATCTTCTTCAGTATTCCTCAGAATAAAGAAATAGATATGCGTATTACGGAAATATACTTAATCGCACAGGTTTGGAACAACATGAGGTTGAAAATCATGGCAATTTTAATTTTTGGGTGACTTATTCTTACTCTCAGAGTCTCAGAAACATATAGAAATGTAATAAGGATTTTTAAATTTTTACAGTTAGGTTACTTTTGCCATCATCTAACGCTCACTTAAAGGTCATCTTGAAAAACACTATTAATTTAATAACACTGTTAAATGTGATCTTTAACAAATCTCAAAATGAATATCCATTTACATACTGTAAATTATAATGTTGTCTATAATGTCTGAATTCACTTGTAGAATTTAGTGTTTAGTATTTTATTTTTTTGTTTATTTAGACAGAAAAGTATAAACCATTACTGGTTGTCAGCCGTAACATGAAAATAATTTAATTTGAATTATTGTAGTTTTGTGTTTTTCTATTGTCATAATAACCCCAAACAGAAATGACACAAACATATGCCTGGATAAACTTGGATTTAATAAGGTCAGATGAACATATAAAAAGGATTAGAATGGAAAATAATAATGTAATTTCTAAACTTACTTTTATTGTTAAAAGCAGAATTGTGGTCTGTAGGAACACAAAAACAAAGAATCAACTCAGTTGAGGGTAAAACATGAGGTTAATAGGTTTTACAATGATTATTGGTTGCCTATGAAGTGTTTATCCATGTTGATGTTAATGGCTTTAACTATATATGGATAGCCAATATTGCGCTGAGGCCTTTGGCTTCTGTTCAGCTGCCATATTAAGTGAGCCATATGTTATGCTGTCCTGCAGGAACGTGATTTCATACGAGCAGCCGACATAATTCAGGGAAGTGTGAATGTGAGGGCAGGATGATAACAGCTGGCTCTTTCATCATACTGCTGCTAAATACAGTTACTACAGGCTGATGTGTACAGTCACTGACACAGTACATGTCCCCTGACGCACACAGTACAGTGATGCCTTGTCTAGACACAGGAAACGAGTCAAAATGCAACCAAACTCAATGCTTAAAACAGTCATATTCAGTGCAAATATTTCAAACCCATATGCTGTTTTTTTTCTTCTTTCTTTCAGTGGAAATTTTAAAGAATCTTCACACAACTCTTTTGGATGCAACAATATATACATATATGTATATATATATATATAATATTATTTATTTATACTATATAAATAGTTATTTGTGAGATTATCAGTGAGTACTAATGTAATCATTATCTTATTTCATTAAATATTATAAAAAATTTAATATAAATATTATAAAATTATTTAAAAAATATTATGTATTAGTTATTAAATATTATACAAACACAATTTATTATGTAAGTAGTTATTTGTAAGATTATCCGAGAGTAGTAATGTAATTATCATGTAATTATTACATAAAATATTTTATTATTAATTTAAATGATTATAATATTATCAATTATTAAAATATAATAAATGATTACAATATTATTTATTAATTAAATGTTTATTTATTTATTTATTTTTTATTATGTGTATTATCTAAATAGTTATTTGGTTTAATTTTTAAAAGAATGTTTATTATTGATTAAATGTATTTATTATTTTAATAAATATCATTTAACTGTGTATAAATAATTAATTGTAAGATTATCAGTGAGTAGTAAAATAATAATTATCTTATGTAATACAAGATTATTTAACATTTATTTTGGTTAAAAATGATCCAAAATCAATTTTTGAGCAAGTACATAACCAATCAGTGTTCAAACCTATCTCCTTACCTTAGCCCGATTCACAACGGTAAGCTTGTAATAATGTTTTCTAATTTGAGTGGTTTGGGTCATTCGTCTTTGCGTCATTACGTCACGTCAGTATACATAAAGGAGTCCCGGCTAGTAGACTATATCGCATGTGTGGATGCTGCAGGTGGCGGATCATTTGTAGCATCTTCTTACAGCAGCTGGAATAATTAAACTTGTTATTTTAGTATAGTAACGAGTTCTAAAGAACATTAATTGCTTTTTGAGGTTAAAAGAACAATTTCTTTTAATGACATTTGAATGGTATGACAATTAGAGATTAGACTGTACAGAAATTGAAATCTACAGAAAATAACGCTAATACACACTAACTACACAGTCACGCAATGCTGATGTTGTTAAAATTAACAATTTGAGAACAAAGTACAGCAATAATAATAATTTGCACGGTTTGACGTGATCTGAGCGAACTTTGTGATCGTTAGATTTAATCAGCATTGGTAGCGCGATTGATTGTAAAACTTTTTCTTTTTTTTTCAGTAGGTCAGAACAAAACTGGCAGACATGTTACTTACTTGTTCAGATGACATTTTCCGGTGAAACTTCTTATTTTGGACATACTTCCAAGACGTAGTATCCGTAATTCCGAAGTGCAGTAAATATCCACACTGGTGCGTTGGCTGACAGCCCACACATACACCTCAAAACATAAGATTCATCCGCGCTGGGGAGCACCGATGCACAACCCACGTAAAGAAGATCATTCCGCCAATAACTGCAATTGCCGGTTTCAAACAGAGATGGTGACAAAAAGGCAAAACTTACAGACTGCAGCTTTAATTATTAAAAGATTGTAGGGGTGGAACGGTTCTTACTCATGGTTCGGTTTGTACCACGGTTTTAGAGCCACAGTTTCGGTACAGTTCGGTATGTGCTATGTTTAGGCAAAAACTATACTGTCAAATAAAAATAAAGAAAATCAGAATAATCTATCTAACTACTAGCAACAGCACAAATAAATACAATAGAGTAAAGATACAAATAAAATAAAAAGTGATTTCAGTTTTTTTTCAGGTAGGTCTAACATTAGTTTTCAGGTACAGAAATTGAATAAAGTAATGAAATGTAAAACAGCATTGCATATTTGACTGTATAAATTAAAGACTAATCTTTATTAAAGTTACAAAAGCTATTCAATCAAGAGCAGTGAGTGATTTCTTTGTTGTTGCTGTTTGATTAATATTAAGAAAGTGCTGTCACTTTAAGAGAATGCACTGATACAGTACGTTCAGCCGGCTATGTCTGCTATAGGATACTTACCAAGACGGGCATTTTGACATAATGTTTGTGTGAATTTGTCCATTTAAACACAATACTTCAGAGAAAGCTTAATATTTGTGCGCGTTCTGAGGCGCAGGTTTGCACGCTTCGGATGAGCGCAAGCACAAATCTTCTCTCTGCGCGCGAGCTCGCTTCCTCTGGCTTTTAAATGTTTAAACTGGCCAAGCTTAAATGAGTTTAATTTAAACACAGATATCAGCGTGTGCTGTTCAGGTCTCACCTGTGCGCGCGCTATCAGCACCCGGGTGATGACGGAATAAATGCTCATATTCCAGCATACGGCATTCGCATTGAACATTTTTTTTTCATCGCTGTTGTTGTAATGTACTGGGAAGCCAGAATGCACATCCATCAACAGAAACATATATTAGCCGAACCCTGTTTGTTTTGTTACATGTTATTTATAGCAAAAAATATTACAGATGCGTTGTCAGATTTAAGTTGAACCGTGGTCCTAGCGCGTGCCGAACCGTGTGTGGAGAACCATACGGTTCGATTTTTTTCCGCAGACCATTCCACCCCTAAAAGATTGTATTATTAAATGATCATTCTTATTAAATATTATTATTATTTATTATATATAATCACATAATAATTACAGTATGTTCTTTACACAAAGCTATTGGCTATTATGGTAAGCTATTGAAAGAGAGTCCCTGCTCTTACCAAACTTCAGAAAGAATTTAAAGAATTTAATTTGATATGACATAATGGTGAGTAAATGATGAGTAAATTCCATTTTTGGATGAACTATCTTAACTACCTTAACTTAAAGTTCCCATATTGTCAAAACTGAAATTTCCCGGCTTTTTTCATGATAACTGAGGTCTAGGTGCTATGTAACTACCATATAAGTTTCAAAACAGTCAATCCACAGTCAAATGCACACAGCCTGCATAAAGTAGCTGTGATTTTTCACAAACTGTTGCGTCTTCCGTAAAAAGGTGACGTCAGAATTACTCAGTCACCGCCTTCAGTCACCACCCCGAGCACCGCCCACCGTCCCACTCTCCTTTTGCCAAACCCCCAGACAAGCATCGTGTCCATGTCGTTGCTGAGCAACAACAACACGGAAACATGTCGAGAAAACGCTGTTCAGTCTGGATGTCAGGAAACTACATCATTGCACAGTAGGGCTGTGACGGTCGCCGTGACAACCGCATCAACCGTTGTCTATTGCCACCGGCGGTAGTGCACGCGACGTCACACACTCTCTAATAGGGCTGTCAAAAAAAATTTGAATTTCAAATATTCGTTGAATTAAAAAAAATCCGTACTGCATTCGGTGTTTGAAAAAAAACAACATGAATTACCATTCTGAAACATCCTGTTGTAAGCGCGTTTGAGGAGGTGGTTGGTTGTCTCCTGTCGTTGCCGATTCGGGGTCTGAGTTCGGCTCAAGCATGTAAGGCAACATTTCCCTCAGCAGTGACCATCATTACCGGTGTTTCTATTGACCTTACTTGTGAGTATCACCAATCCACAGCAGGCTACAGCATACATGACCCTAGTTACCTGTGGTTGGCCTGGCC
>NW_015645086.1:864128-864256 GCF_001515625.1 Sinocyclocheilus rhinocerous | reverse complement strand
ACCAGATCGGCCAGATCGGCCGACCTGTAACGTTACACTCTCACTCAAAGGATGGACGATCTGACAGGATGAGGTGGATCAGGTGGATCACATCTAACCTGTATAGTAAAGACAAACTCACCGTGTCT
>NW_015645086.1:853704-863656 GCF_001515625.1 Sinocyclocheilus rhinocerous | reverse complement strand
TGTTTTGCTTCCTCCAGCTAGCGCTGTGACGTTGTCTGACCCTAGTTACCTGTGGTTGGCCTGGCCGTGCGTCACTCAGAAAACAACAGACCAATCAGAAGAGAGGCTCATGAATATTAATTAGACATCGACCTGTTCTTGGCAGAGCTCCTGAGAGAGGAGCTGTAAAAATATATTGGGATGGTTTTTGGTACTTATACCGCAAATATATATTCTTAAGGACATCAAGACTTAAAATAAAACTCCAGAAAGGTGTAAAATATGTGACCTTTAATAATTCAAATGTAATTGAAGGCTTGTTAGGAAACGGTGACTTGATTCTCCTGACCCTTCATTGACCTCAGCTGGACGCCAGCCTACGACGCCCGATTGAGTCCCTGTCACATCTGGGTCACTCAGACACTCTTTTCTTGTTCCATCACTGTACGATTCATCGAAGCAGCCCACAGAAAGCATCTGGAGTTTGCTATAAATGCTGAGAGTGTGTTAAATAATTAAAAACGCCCGAATCTGAAGCCTGCCTCAGGACTTTGCCTGATAAACACGCGTCCTATGGCCACGTGAGCCCACTTTTCATCTGAATGTAGGATAGGGCTCCAAAAGTGGCTGTTCACCCTCACCTGCAGGTGTGCGGCTCGTCCCCCGCCCCGGTTTTGTTTTATACTGTTCAGCTGAAGCTGTGGGATTTCTTTTCTGGTCAGTCAGGCAAGACAAAGGCTAGTTTCTCAGAGGGGGACGGACATCACCCCTCTGAAAAACGTTATGATGGGAAAACCCATGAAAAATGAATGACAAACAGCCATATTAGGAAGCTGCTGGAGGCCTTTAAATGCTCCTCAAACAAAGTCACTCGCATTGTGTTAGAGCGATGTTTAACATGTGCCTTGTTAAATTTGATTTCTCAGTTCTGAACTCTGACTGATATCTGATACGCTAGTGCTGTGTTCAAAATATCGCTACGACGATGTATCGTCACAGAGATTTGACGATACGAGTATCGATACAGTTGGCCCTGTATCGATATTGTGGCACGTGTGCAGCAGTGGACCGTGCTTAATTTGTTTAAAATTTTACAACGTTTAAAATTGAGTAGAAAAGTGCGAGGTTTCTAAAAAAGAATGAATAGAACATATATAGGCTACAACAAGGTTTAATCTAGCCGCAGAGGAACACAACTGGGTTGCCTGATATAAAGAGACGTAATCCCCAAATAATGCAGAGGTCAGCTGCCTGCTCTGCCAATAGTTAGAAATGGCACTATAGTGTGCAGTGTTTAATAAACAGCTGTTTTTCTAAATTCTGCTGAGGTGAAATTCAGTGCAGTCATGTATCGTGATACGTATCGTATCGTGACTTTGCTGGTGATACACAGCCCTATGATACGCTGGTTTGTAATGTCTTGCCAGATCCTGAAATGCAGTCGGTTTAATTGTAATTACATATAATTTCAGTAATTAATCTTGGCAGATGTCTTCTTTTTCATCATTCTCAATCATTGACTCTGCTTCCTTCCTTTCTTGATCAGCATCCAGTTGTTTTTTGGTGGTCCCTTTGACAGCTGCCGTCAATTACTATTGTGGTGCTGCCCAGCAGTCAGTGCTTTGCCACATAAACCAGGATTCAGATCAGCAGTTTTGCTTCTGCATTATTGATCAATTTAGAAGGACCTGATCAAAATTTGCATATATCTGTTAGCACAAAACGTACTGCTCTGACAATGTCAGGGTTGGAGCAAATAAAACAATTAAAAGTCTTTTTAGTTAATTGAAGTAAATATAAAATAAATATTAGATGAAAAACAAACTTTTTTGTCAGCTGAAATGAAGATGAAATAAAATGTAAGTATAAGATTAAACTAAAATACTAGTGATAAAATTAATATCTGGAAATAAAAACTAAAACTGAAGGGGAAAAAAAAACAATAAAATTCAATTGAAAAATATAACAATAAAAATTATATACATAATAAATAATAGTAAAATAACACTGCTTTTAAATGAGAAATGTTGCTTTGGAAACTAACTGAAGCAAGTGTAGAAGCACTAAAACTAAAAATTGAAAAAAAAGTTAAAATAAACATAACTGATAATATTTAAAAAGAACAAAAACTAATAAAAATGACAAGAGCACAGCAAAATTACTGTAAAAAAATTACAATTAAAATGAAAACTGAAAATATAAAAATAATAGTTTATAAATAATATTAAAATAACATTGCTTTAAAATTAGAAATGTTGCCCTAGAAAGTAACTGAAATCAAACTAGTTTACGTTAAAGTCAAACTAACACTGAAATAAAAAATAAAGCTAAATAGAAATAAAAAACTAATTAAAGTTACGAAAGCACATAACAAAATGACTAAAACTAAATCTAAATGAAAACAAAAAAAAAAGATACTGTATTATAAAATATTATATATAATATTATATAACTATATATATATATAGCTATAATAGTATATACATTTTACATTGGTTTGTAAAATAACACTGGGTTGGGGAGCTGATTTGAAATTGTTACTGTAAATTAGCTGAATTGCAGTCAAACACTTTTTTACAAAAAAAAAGTAACTAGCTGAATATTAGCTGGTTTAATGACGGTTGACAGACACGCTATCGCTCCCTTTAATACGGTACCACACACACTTGCAGTGTTTTGGCTAAGCTTTTGTGTCTTCATATGCATACTTGTATGGAAAATATTTCTGGCCTAAGTAATCTAGCATTACGACACACTATTGCATCATAAATTTTATCTTGAGCAAGGAGTTATTGGCAATATAAGCCCAAAAATCATGCATGGTTGCATACTATGAAAATCCATACTATGATTTGAGACACTAATCCTAATTTAGCATACTATGCATTTAGCATGCTATACAACTCATGTTATGAATTATATGTTAACATTTATCTCACATGTGGTTCTGTTCTCATACTGTAATTGCTTTCTGTGATTTGATGTGGCATTTTTAGGGTATCATAAAGTTTCTGTGCTGGTTTCTGTCAGTACACTGGCACACTGAGCCACAAATACTGAGTCGCTCTCATTGGTTTGTGTGCCAAGTGTAATTGTGGGCACAGGCGAGCTTGTGAAGGAAACCACAGCATGACAGCGACGGCGCAGACAGATACAGTGAGAGTGCTGAGAAACAGTAGATTTGGCTGTGTTCGTTTGCTAGCGTCTCTCCACCTTGATCTGCAACTGCAACATAAGTGGTTTAGAATGGGGATATTTATAGTGCCGAGGGTCCAGCTGTCATGGGAAGCTCGTCTGCTTGAAGGAAGTGGGACACTCTGTCAGAACTCTGGGACTGAGTGATTTTTTATTTGTTTTTATGGATGATCCTAACAGACAGGTTGATTGGAAATCCCGATGTTTTTACAAAAGCATCCGCAGCTTTAAACTCAGGTACCACCTTATGAAATTTGGCTACATTAAGGGGCGTGTCCTTTTTTCAAATAGCTAATAGAATTTAATCGTCACAGCCATGAATCATGAATTTAGTGGCAGGTGGTATTAAAATTTGTAATTTCTGTGCCACTAGTGCCAACAAATAGTTTGTTTGTTTTTTGTCTGAATATAACGATATTGACATAACCAGTGAGTTGAGTTTGAGGTGTTTGTGAAACAGTGACAGATATGGCTGTGTGAATAATTGTAATAAAACAGAAATCATTATATGATTTTGTGCAATTATCAAATCATAAAGCCTGCTATTCAGTTAAATATATGCAGAGTTGTGTTTCAAAGTGAAGCGTTGCACTGTGTTCATTTACACGCGAGCTGCACGTGATCTGGTTTTCAGTGTCTCAGAGACACTGTTAATATTAGTTAATACTAATATTACACCATTAATATTAGTACTGTAATTTTACAGTTGTACTGTTAAATACAATTATTATTGTTGTTGTTGTTGCTGCTGCTGTTGTAAATATTATTTTATTTTCTTCATATTATTTTTTATTTTAGTAAGATTTTTCTCATTTTGTTTATTTTTTTCCATTCAGTAACAATATATGAATAATTATATCTATAATTATAATTAGTAGTAGTGGTAGTAGTAGTTGTATCATTTATTGTTGTTGTTGTTATTAATTTTCTTACATTTAGTTTTGATTTTACAATGAAATATTACCATAGTAATATTTCTTGTTTTATTACATTTTTTATTTAGTTGTAGTAATAAAAATTATTATTATTATTATTAGCAATTTTATTTTATGATATATAATCACAAAATTTTTGACCAAATTATGCAGCTCTACAAGAAGGCACAATAAACCTGGAGCTTTTTAAATTGCATTTAAAATCACAACCACCGTTTTTATCAGAAAATCGCAATTAGATTTTTTTCATCCCCAAATTGTGATTTGATTCTTCTTTAAAACAATCAATATTTTTTTCAAATTTTTTTGCTACCACTAATAGGGTAATTTTTCTCTACAAGTGACATTCTATATAATTTTTTGTACAGCCAGCCATAGATTGACACTGTTGTGCGCTTAATTATTATTAAGTTATTTTTTCCCCATGCTGACCTGTCAATCAAATCAGATAACTTCACCTTCTATACACCACTTAAAGGGGTCATATGATGCGATTTCAATTTTTCCTTTCTCTTTGGAGTGTTACATTTGGCCAATCACAACGCACTGGATAGCTGGCTAATCAGAGCACACCTCGCTTTTCAGACCGATTAGTTTTGTAAAAATCGACGCGTTTCAAAAAGGCGGGGAATAGAGGAGAAACAATAATGTACAGTATGTGGAAAATAATGTGTTTTTTGAACTTTAAACCGCATAAACACATTTCATTACACCAAATACACAAAATAATGTTCTTTTTAGCAGCATCATATGACCCCTTTAAAACAAAACGCTGTGTGGTTGGTCGTTTTAGATCAGTTGATTTTTTTCCTGTCTAGCTGGGCAGTTCTTAGCTAGTAAAAGCTGCACATTTGGACCGACATTAGTGATAAAGTCCGGCTACTCAAGCCTCTGGAAAGGTCAACAATAGTGTCAGGAATGCAGGGTATGCTGCGATGCCCCTCTACGTTCAAGAGCTCTATTAATAACATGAACATGCTACTGTTTCACGCTCTTCCTCTTCCTCATTTCTCTTTCAATTCTCACGCCTTCTTGGGAAAATCTGAAATACAACCGAGGATTGTTCGCAACACCCATTCACCATATTTTACAGACAAATCTCCTTTAGCGGAGAGGCTAACGACATCGGTTTGATATCTGAAAAGACGTCTCATAAGCTGTGAATTATGTTTCAGTCCTCATTCGACGTGCTGAAAGGCAGCATTGTCCCCAGAGATGGATAAATAGCTTTCTTAATCATCCAGAGTGGCAACTTTACATGTTCATTGTCATGCCCAATGAGGCGTGACAGCGTAACATTCTGTTAGAGGCCATAAAAATGTGGGGTCACTGCCAACCCTTCCCAGAGACACAGAGGGGTCAGTCTCCTCTCGGCGCTGCTGTGTGAGCCATGCCTCACGGGCCTGACGTTACCCTGCCGGTCCCGGCATCTATCTGTGCCCCTGGGAACGCTTCCAAACAATACACTCCCTTCAGCCCGGGGACGCTTCGGAGGGGCCGGCTCAGAGTTTTATCCTTTGATACAGGGTGAAGTGCTTGTCATTCTTGTGTGGAATCCTTGCTCTCTCACTCTTTCGCTTTCTCCTTCCCCCTCTTTCTCTATGACTGGTCTGTGAAGAGGAGACTCTGCATTATGTTGGCCTTAACTGTCATTGGTGTTAAATCAACACCACCTGCATGTCTTTTCTAGTGAAGATTTAAAAGCAGTCGGCCTAACGAGCCTCTATTATTCAGTTTGCTGTTCGCTAACTGTGGAGGTTGAGCTCTTTTTGAGACCTTTTGTCTGTGCTGCTTTTCAGGGTACAACCTAATGTTGAGGGGGTTTTTCTAATCGCTCAACAGGACCTCTTGGAACACACCTCCAAAATCTGGTAATAGGTCAGCTTGGGGCACTTTTATTTGTTTGGTTTGGTTAATGGTTAATTCTACTGTCATTCTCTGTTAACTCAGGTGAAATTTAGTGAATTAATTGGACGTCGGTATGTCTTTATATACGGTTTGGCAGAGGCACTCACTCGGTTAGCTTTAGCATGTTTTCGCTAACAAGTCTATCATTAGTTGGCAACTTAACAACGTTTAGTTGTATTAGTCACCTAATTTTCAGACTGTTTTGGTGCTTGAAACCTTTTCTTACAAATTTTACACCTAATGAATTTCTTTATACAAATTATGTTTTAAATGATGGACTGTTTGTTTAAAATTCAAATGAGCTGACTCGTATCAGTGGCCTAGAAACAGTTTTATTCTACTTAAGGGTCCTCTTTGGGTGGCCACTATGTTGAGATCACATGACCAGCTGAATACTTCTGCCTTCTCATGACTTATGTGTGCCCTTACTTTTTAGTGAATCAAAGCATACTGCGTGACCAGTGGAGTCTGATTCTTTATCTAGTGACTCTTATGATCCGGTTCTTTTTAGTGAATCAAAAACATACTGCATTGCCGCTTAAATAACTGGCTCATAGAGAGTATTTTGATCAGGAATTGGCAATCAGACATGCCAAACAAACAACTATTGTGAGCCATTTCTTTTTAGTGAATCATAAACATACAGCATGGCCACTAAAATGAACCTACGAGTCTATTAATCAGGAATCAGACATAAGAACGAATGACTCTTATGAGCCGGTTCTTTTTAATGATTCATTCAGTGTAACAAACCATCGTCATTTTGCGTAACAGCTACTTTATGTAAAAATTAAACAACATACTTATTCTGCCCTGTACAAATTAAAATATATAAAAATTTGTGATTTTATTAAAATGTTTTATATTTTCAATAATTTTGACTACCTTACTAAAACCTAGTGGTTTGAAGGATTGTGGCAAAGTATACAGATTTAAAATATCAATTAATAGGTATTTTGGGGTTGCACTGTGATGCTTGAATAGAGAGTCTTTTAATATGTCATCAAATGATTCTTGTTCTGCATGATTTGTTGATATGTGAACTATTGTTACACTGAATGACATTTTAGTAGATGTCTTCTGTAAATCTTGGTGAAAAGTATGATTTTGTGCTCAGAAAAAAAAAGACTGTATTACACTTTTATTTGCATGAAAACGAGTTTTTGTCTCTGACCCACATTAATTATTGAAATTATTACAGAATTTCTGTTTTCCAAATACTTCTTCCTCAAATTAAAAAGAATCATTAATGGAACAATTATAGAACAAGAATCGGAACCAGAATTGTTACATTCCTTTTGATTCAAGCCCCCACTTTTATCTTAAAATCTTACAATATAGAAAATATGGTTTTCAAAGTTGGTAAATTACACTCCAAAGTTGCTGCATAGTCATTGCTGGTTAATCATTTATCATACAAATAATTTGTCAGCAGGAAATAGCCAAACCAAATAGAGGTAACTGAGAAAGGCCAACATTTCATGAGTATTAAGACCCTAAAATAATTTTATTCATTGACCTGCAGTCAGTTTTTGTAAGTGTCTCTATACTGTGCATTTAAACTGTGCCCATTTATTCCATGCTGACTTGGAGAAAGAGATCAGTAGTGGATGAGTGAATGTGGGAAATGAACGAAAGGTTCTCCACTTGGGGTAATGGAGAATCAGGGGTGATGCTGAGCCATAACACAAGTAATCAAATCACATTATTTCACTTTTGATCTTATTGATTGTTTAGGTCAGCTTGAATTGCCTCAAGAAAGCGGAGACTACTACCCTATAATGGCCTCTTATTAATCACATCTTATTCATATAAAACATCATCGACAGTTTTCCTCCTCAGAGTACAGGATCTCTGCCAATCTGCTACTGCAGAGCAATGCATTAGGACTTCGATGGTGACTTAGGGCCTGTATCATCCAATTTCCTGTCAGGGAAGGATTGCTCAGCTCAACAGCTGTGACTCCCATGAGCCACAATGGCATTAAGCCTCCTCTCTTCAGATTGCTCAATGCCGCTCTGTGTAAGAGCTAATCGGCATGTTTTTCTACCCTCACAGACTGTCTCCACAGGCATGTGGTATGCCACTGGATAACCAAGAGGACAGCAGCCTCCCGAACATTATATGTCTGACAAATGGTATGTGTGCTATTTTGCCATTGTATTTCTTAAATATTGCCTTGTCTGAAGATTGCTGTCTTGTGTCCAAATGATTATTCATTTTTGTAGCAGACCACTTCATTCTATACATATATTCACTTATAAATATGTGGTATTATCATGTTTTGTACATATAAAATGGTAATACTTGGTATTAAGTACCTTTTTATTGTTACTTAAAGCATTATACCATGGTAATATTTATTTGTCTGTTTGTTTATTTATTTCATATTTTTATTTATTTATTTACTTGGGACATGTGCAAAAACAGTAATATTTTGTAAATGTACCATGGTAAGAATGTTTTTTATTTAAATGTTTTTTTTTTATTATTATATTATACATCTACCATGATAATACCACATTTTTGGAAATTTATTATTTTAAATCCATTTTCTTATTTATTTAAATATGTATTTAAACACCACTTACAAAAACATGGTACATATTTTAGATTATATTACCACAAAACAAAACAAAAAAATACTATAATATGTTTTTGTTGTTATTGTTATTTTGTACATTTACATTATATTTTCTTTATATTTAAAGAATAAATATTATTATTTGATAATAGTTCAGAGTACCATTTTAAATGAATATGAATATTTTGAATGAATATGGTATAATACGGAGTATCATTCAGTTCTGTGTTGAGGCTGACTGATTGAACTTTTTTTCTCAGCAACCATAGTATTGTTCATTGTTCAGTATTCAATAGTAATATTTATATTTACAGGTGCATCTCAATAAATTAGAATTACATTTTTATCACATACTGTATCAGAGCAGCGGTTCTTAATCCTGGTCCCCATCCAAAATTATTATTCATATTTAAGTACATTTTCATGGTTAATTCTTTTTTTTTTTTTTTTTTAATAAAGTTCAGCACTATTTTTCTTGGAGTGTTATGTTCGCTTTCATTCAGTATCCATTTTAAATCGTATCCAACAGTATCCAATTAAAATTTTAAATCATTTAAAATTTTTAATTTATCGGTTGATTAATTGGTTATTGGACAGTGTGGTCCAACCTAGTTATTGGTAAAACAGGCCTGACAATTATTCTTAATTTTAATAATAATAATAGCCTAATTCCTTAAATTTAATTATTCCTAACATGTCGTTGACTAACTGTACTATGTTTGGCTCTGTGCTGTGAGCTGATTCCATTACTGACTCATGTCACATGCAATCAGTGTTTTTGCAGTGCAGTGTGGGATGGCCCTCATCTTGACCCTGCTTCAGTCCCTCATCCTGGGTGTTCTGGGGGTCCACAGCAGTTATCCTCGCTTTTCCTCCAATGACACAGTCTTCCAGCACCTGGCATTGCACCTTGACCCCAGCATAGGAACAGTCTACGTGGGGGCTCGGGACCATCTGTTCCAGCTCGCTGGCCTTGATGGCCTCCGTCTTGAAGTGGATGAGAGAACCGGCCCCGTGAGAGACAGCAAGGACTGCCTGCCTCCGGTTACCCTGGAGAACTGCCCTCAGGCTGGGCTCGTTAACAATCACAACAAGCTACTGTTAGTGGATCCATATTCCCTCCAGCTCATCACCTGTGGCAGCGTACACCAGGGCACTTGCCAGAAACGCAGCCTAGCCAATGTGAAAGAAGTCCTCTTCTCTGCCGAGAGGCCTGTTGATACACAATATGTGGCGGCTAACGACCCTACGGCGTCAACGGTTGGGCTTGTGGTGCGACCGCAAGACAAGGATCCTGTCCTTTATGTGGGACGAGGCTACACCAGCAGTCACCCTTATTTTGCTTTTTTTT
>NW_015645086.1:847123-851240 GCF_001515625.1 Sinocyclocheilus rhinocerous | reverse complement strand
GCCCTCAGGCCCCTCAGGCTGGGCTCGTTAACAATCACAACAAGCTACTGTTAGTGGATCCATATTCCCTCACCTGTGGCATGTGGGACGAGGCTACACCAGCAGTCACCCGCCAGTCTCCACTCGACAACTTTCGACAGAGCCGGTGTTTTCCTACGAGGAAACGGCCAAGCTCGCTGTAACCGGGCGCCTCTCGGAGTACGATCACAATTTTGTCGCAACCTTTGCGCGACGCAACCACGTCTACTTTTTATTCTACAGGCGTGACCTGAAAGCTGCATCGAGGGAATATCGTACGTACGTGGCACGGGTGTGCTTGGACGATCAGGCGTATTACTCCTACGTTGAGGTTCCGCTAATGTGTCGCTCGGCCTCAACAGGAAGGAACTACAATTTCCTCCAGGGGGCGCAGGTGGGTGGCGAGGAATCTGGAGGCTCGCAGGTTTTGATGGGAGTCTTTTCAACGGCGGTTAGTGCTGCTAATGGACCCGGCGAGGAATCTGCATTGTGTGTGTACTCTCTGGATGAAGTGGACCGCGGTATTGATGCTACACGAGACCTGTGCTACACGCAATACGGGGAGAAAGATGGCAACAAGGTGGCATACATTGAGTATGACGTTAAATCCAACTGTGCCAACCTGCCTACAGTGAGTAAATGAATCGAGAGTTTCAAATATTCTCTTAAGCTGTATCCTAACAAATAGTGACAAAATATAGAGGGGAAAAAATACATTCCAAGTTAATGGAATTTTTTTTTTCAGCATGAAATGAATATTCACTCTATTTTCTAAATGCTATAAAAGTTATAGATCTTATTGTAAATGATTCATAGAGGTGTAGCAATAGAGGTGGGCAATATGATCAAAATCATATTTATTGATACGAGTAATTTTTATTTCGTTATAACATTGGATATCACAATACAGTTATGTATCGTTTATTTTATCTTTGTTAGTAAAAAATATTATACCACCCATCAGTAGTTGTAAAATAAGCCTTAGCAAGACAAAGGATTCAGGCATTTTATTCCAAAACTGTACTCCAAAATGTAATTTCCACCACAGAATTCTGTTAAATGCTATATGTCATTTGAAATGTGGTAGAAATGACATACACAATTTTCCAAAAAAGAAAGAAAGAAAAAAATGATTGAATTCTTCTGTGATGTGATGCTTTTGGACATCGTTAGTAGACTAATTAAACTATTGAGAGTGTGAAAAGTGTGTTTTAGTATGTCACACCACTTTGTTACACTGTATACCTGTGGCTTTGTAATATTGTGTTAGGCAAAAATGATAACCCAAGTGATCTGAGCCAGGGCATAAATAAGAGGGTTAGAAAAGCCCTGGAGAAGACTATTTTATTGATGCTAAAAATATATTCGATTTATCACACTTGATAATGACAAAGTGTTCATTTTACAGGAATATTTGATCGATGCAGTTCACTTGTACACTGTCTTCACATTGAAACGTTATACATATACATTATCCATATAAATAGGTTTTGAGGTCAACCATTTCCACATAATCATCATAGTAGTTTAACTTTGTTTGAAAAGCATGGGAAAATGGGGAAAGGATGCCCACAATGTAACTCAAGGGAACTGGGCCACATCATTTTCCTCTACCAGTGTATTCAAACTAACATTTATCCTAATTTAGATGCATTGCCCCTCATTAATTCTCAGGCAAATTGCTCTAGCTCATACGATTCTGCCTGCCATGATCTGAGTGAATTATGTTTTTACTTTTTGATGAGCATAAGACAGGCCTACCTAGCATTAGTCCTAACAAGATCTTAAGATAAATCAAAGACCTCAAGGATGTGGGCTCACGGGCAAACAACCTCCTCATGACCTCCATGTATTTGCCTATTCAGCATCCAGAACCCAGCCTGCTCAGTCCTAAACAGGGTTATTCGGATCAATAAACCCCCAAGCTTAAACTACTAATGATGTCTGCTAGAGAGGAGAAAGTCTGAAGAGGGTTAGATGTCTAGAAGACTTCTAGAAAGGAGAGAATTGCCTGTTAAAGGGATAGTTAGTTTAGCTTGCTTTAGCTGTCATTTATCGACCGTCATGATGTATAAACCAATATGACTTTACTTTATAGGACACTGAAGGAAATATTCAGCAGAATGGTCATGTGGATCTTTTTAATACAATGAAAGTGAATTGGGATAGATCTCCAAAAATGTTAAAAAATATCATAAACGTACCATAGATAAGTTCTCATTCGACATATTATTGAAGCAGCACAGTAGCTTTCTTGTTATTCTGCCAAACGTATTGTTGCGTTTGCTAAAATAATGACTTTAATGTTTGTCTGTTCATCATACAAAGCTATTTGACTTTGGACTTATATGGCACAGTTCATACAGAATACTTTTATAATGATTTATTATGCTTTTTTGTCCATTTTGGAGCTTGACAGACTCTGGTCCCCATCCACTTTCATTGAATGGAAAAGAGCAGCTTGAACATTCTTCGAAACATCTTCTTTTGCGTTCCACCGAAGGAAGAAAGTCATGTTTTTAACAACGTGAGGTTGAATAAATGATGACAGATGTTTTGTGTGAACAATCCCTTTAAATAGGATGTCACTGATCCACAGACAAACACTGCCACCCAAATACAGGATTCTTTGTGTTTCTTGCAAATCCTCAAACACTGAAACACATTTTCCTGATCCCCATATGCTCTTTAGTCTGGTACATAAACAGATCACTTCTGATAATGAGGGAACATGGCATGACATGCGAGCTAGATTTTATCAAAGAACGCTGGAGCAGATTTGATAGCGTTAGACTCAAAGGAAGGAGCAGCCTAGTGTGAGACCAAGATAATCTTCATCTAATCTGGCTTTTTGAACTAAGAGGATTTGACAGCCTTGAGGCAATAGACTGAGAACTACGGGTTCAAAAAAACTGAGAATTGCAAAGTTTATTATTACACAACATGAAACTGGATTATGTCACAATGGTTTTTCCAAAACCAAAGTCACAAAAACGTGTTTTTGTGTCCCACAGAACACCCTGAAGGCTTATCCCTGTGGCTCGGATCACACCCCGAGTCCAATGGCGAGCCAGGAGTCGGTTGAAGCTGAAGCTGTATTGGACAGCTCATCCGCCCGTCTCACTGCAGTCGCCGTTAGTGTAAAGGAGGGGCACACTATTGTTTTCTTGGGTGACTCCAAAGGCAATTTGCATAAGGTATGTGACATGAAAATTAGCCGTTTGACTGGTCATTTCTAAAACAATTTATTTATGATTTATAGTATGCCTTTTAAACCACTAGGGAAATATTAGTCCACTTAATATGGTAATATTATCTGCCTACTTAAGCAGATGGAAAGAGATTTCGCCTGCAGGGTGAATGTGTCATAGCCAAGACAGTGCTGAAACAGCATACCTAAAGCTTTTTTGTGTTTCTTCAGTCGGACCGCAGAGCAGCCTTCAACACAAACCACGCTGTGTGAAACACTGTATTTGCAGGATTGTGATTGCTCAGAGACCACCGGAGACTCAGTTTGACAATGCTTGTAAATTCAAAGGGCTCGTGAGCTGAAATTTAAACACAGACCAAGTTACGTCTAGGCCTTGCACTGACTGGATTTGTGTGTCTCAATGGGCAAAGGTTAAACCATAGTGTTTGGTTAATTCTGAACAACAGTGCATGACCCAAGCCTCCCTATGACAACCATCCACTGTTCTCTGCTGTTTTGACACATTTTGGCAAGTCAGTGTTATTGTTCACAAGCATGTGTGACATTTTCACAGTGGAAGACAAGTGACGCATTTAGACAACAACATAATGAATAGGCATCAAAACAATATGCATAAGGTGTTAAAGTTTGGCTATTTAATATGTTACGTTTTATTAAATTTAATTATATCGCAACAACAGAAATGGGAAGTGTATGTATTGTGTATTGTTATATAAATAGGAATTATATTTTATATACTGTAAATATATGTTAACAGGTAGAATTGAAATATGAAAATAAAGCAATACACACTTTACTAGATAGATAGATAGATAGATAGATATTTTATATAAAAATCACTGTAATGGAATGTGTGTGTGTATGTGTATATATATATATATATATATA
>NW_015645086.1:813709-847006 GCF_001515625.1 Sinocyclocheilus rhinocerous | reverse complement strand
TATGTATATGTATGTATAGAGAGAGAGATAAAATTGTTTAAATATTTATATTTAATTATATTTATATTTAATTTCACTTTACTTACAAACACACAAATAAATTAATAAATATTTAAGTATATTATAATTAACTCACCCATCTCTCTCTCTCTCTCTCTATATATATATATAAGATAAAATCGATTTTTTTGGGGGTGATCCAAGAAAGATAATTTCAGTTGAAAGGAACTGAAAAAACTGAAGAATCGCATATACATTTGTATTTTCCCTGACAAACAGACATGCAGGTACACCTCCTCTAACCCTACGTCTACACAACTATTCAGTCTTGCATGGTACGATGATGTTGCAATGCATGATTCCTCCTGCAGTAGACCGTGGCCGGCAGTTTGTCAATGCTAATCCAGTTAAAACGCAAACCTGACTGGGTGGAGTGTGTGAGCAGCTCGCGGTGTAAGGTGTCTGAGACTCTTAAGCAGGATACCTGCTCTTCTGAGGGGATTCTCACTATTCTAATCTGGTTTGCTGAAATCGACCCCAGTCGTGATAGAATTCAGGAGGCATTAGGCACCTCTCTCAGATCCTTGCATGTCGTTTTCCTTTAATAAGACTTAGAAGTGTTCTAGCGCTAAACCATTTCAGCAGACACTTTCAGCACTTTTAGTTAGACCTGTCCAGGTGTCCTGTTGCTATTTATGTAGTTTCATAAACCTAAATATTCAATTAAACCTTGAGGAAGTTCTTAGGAGCCGTTGTCAGGTTACTTATTGAAACTCTTTTTTTTTCGTGGTGAGTTCAAGGTGCTTTTTATCTCATGTTAGGTGTTCCTGGGTAACTCAGGAGAGGTGAAGAAGTACTCCACCCTTCTCATCCAACCTGGTTTGGCCATCAACAGTGACTTACTGCTGGATTCCACCCATAGACACATCTACATCATGACCAGCCATTCTGTGAGTTAACAAATCATGTCATTAGTACTACCAGTCAAAAATACTAATTAAGGTTTGTTTTTCTTATGCTCATCAAGGCTGTATTTATAAGATATTGTGTATTTGATATTATGAACTATTATTACAAATTTAAATAGTTTCAACATTGATGCAATATACTTATAAAACTGTAAAACTATATTTGTAATAATTATAGGATAATTAAGTATGTTTAAAATCATTTTAGTTTTGCCTGATTTTTGGAAAATGATGTTTAAGTAAAAGCAAAAAAATAATAATAATAAAAAAAAATAAATTTTTTTTTAAATATATATATATATATACATTTTAAACCAATTTGATGATGTTTACAGAGTGTAGTACTCTGAGATTAATTTTACTGAGGTGAACATACGTCCTCTTTTTCCCAGACGTGTCCTGGTCAGGATTTCTAAATGGCCTAAAATTTCTGGGTTTTGGCTTTGTTTTCCTGTTGTTTTTCATTCCTGAAGGTAATGATTGAAAAGTAGTTTGGCCAATAGCATGCAGGCATTGTACGTAACCGACCAATCGAGGCATGCGAAAAAAAAGTGGGATCTACAGAGAACGGTCAAAGCAATGAAATGCTTTCATATAATGTAGAAGTACTGTACAGAACATGTCAATAGGAAAACAAAGCCGAAACCTGGACATTTTAGCCAATTTGGAAAAAGAGGACGTATGGTCACTCTAGTTTAATGATTTTTATTATATTCAAATACATACTGCAAAATTTCCACTCCTAATCAGCATAAAAAAAGTTTAAAAGTGCATATTTGATGTAGTTCACCATCACATTCCCCCATATGCCTGGAGTGGAAACTCTGGGTCATAGCTGTGTTGTGTGTGATTTCTCCTGCTGTGCTGTGTGTGGTCAGGTGGAGAAGAGGCCTGTGGCAGAGTGTGACAAGCACACTGATTGCACTTCCTGTCTGGCAGCGAAGGACCCATACTGCGGTTGGTGTGTTCTTGATGGCCGGTGAGTTTATTCTTGTAATTCCTGCATTGGACGGCAGTTTTCAGTTTATTTTAGAAGTATTTCTCTCTGTCTGTCAGTTATCTTACTCATCATCCTGTCTGGTCTTTTTTTCCCTCTCTCCTCCAGGTGTGGGATGCGTTCAGACTGTAGGCTGGGCTCTGTTGAAGGTCATTGGCTGTGGAGCTTTGATGAGCAGCAGCAGTGCTTGAGAGTGGAGTCACTGAGCCAATATAACGCCAGCCTTGGAGAACAGAAACAGGTATAAAATCATCCAGTCAGAAACACCATCAAAATTCAGTCCTCCTTCAGCCATAGCCTATAAGTAAACCCTGTAATATTTCATTTAATATCTTTCATTCACTACCATTCTAAAGTTTGCGGTTGGTAAGATTTTTGATGTTTTTCAAAGAAGTCTCTTATGCTCACCAGGGTTAAAATACAGCAAAACAGTAATATTGTGTAATGATATCGGAATTTAAAATAACTGCTTTCTATTATAATGTGTGTTAAAATGTCATTTATTTCTGTGATGCAAAGCTGAATTTTCAGCATCATAACTCCAGTATTCAGTGTCACATGATCCTTCAGAAATAATTGTAGTATGCTGATTAGCTGCTCAAGAAACATTTATTATTGTTATTAATGTTAAAAACAGCTGTGCTGCTTCATATTTTTATTTGAACTGATACATTTCTTCAGGATTCTTTAATGAATAGAAAGTTCGAAAGAACAGTATTTATTTATTTTTTTTTAATTATAAATGTCTGTACTGTCACTTCTTATCAAATTACTGCATCGTTGTGAAATAACTGACCCTCGTGTTGTTCCAAACCTGTATGCATTTCTTTCTTCTTCTGAACACAAAAGAAGTTATTTTGACGATTAAACAGTTTTGGTTCCCATTGACTTCCATTGTATTTTTTTTCCATACAAATGTAATTCACTGGGAACCGAAAATGTTTAATTATCAACATTCTTCACAATATCTTTTTTTTTTTGTTTTGTTCAGAAGTTAGAAATGCTGGCAGTAGTGAGTAAACGATGGCAGAATTTTCATTTTTGGATGAACTATCCCTTTAATTAAAACTCTTGAACAGTAATGTATATGACATATAATATATCCAGAGCTGTAAATGGTCAAATTAAATAATTGTTTCTTTGTGTTTCAGTTAGCATATGGTTGGCGAGCTACAGTAATTAGCCTCTAAGCTAGCAGACTCTGCCACTGCACTCCCTAATGGGATAATTCACACATTATCTTGCCTCATTTTTTATGCTTAAAAGCTTTTTCCCCAGTCATTGTCATATTTATTTAACTATTCCTTAAGGGATGCTTTTCTAATGAATTATCAAAGCTATAAAGCTTAATGACACAAAAAAATATGTTTTGTGTTACCGGTCAATGATATGTGGGCACCACAGTCACCTGTGCCACTCCTGAGGCCCACAGACTTCCAGCAGTACCACAGGGAGAGGGTGAGAAAACCCACACACTAATGATGTTTGACTTGTTTCAACAACTTGACAAACTGGCTTTAAGGAACTGGTTTACAGTTGTAGAAACCTGTGTGGGCTGTGTGTGGAACCATTTATGAGTGGGAGTGTCATGATTGACTTTCAAGCACCAATCAACTTAATATAATTACAATCCAGATTGTCAGTGTGACTTTTTCTCACAGTTAAGAGCGACTTACTATACCGCTCAAAAGTTTGGGGTCAGTAATATTTAAAAATACTAATAATGCTTTAATTCAACAAGGATGCATTCAGTTGATCCAAAGTGACAGTAAAGGCATTTATAATTTTACAAAAAATGTCTGTTACAACTAAATGCTGTAATTTGGAACTTTCTATTCATAAAATAATCCTGAAAAAAATATATCACAGTTTCCACAGAAATATGAAGCAGCACAACAGTTTTAAACATTGATAATAATAAGAAATGTTTCTTGAGCTGCAAATCGGCATATTAAAATGATTTCTGAAGGATCATGTGACACTGAAGGCTGGAGTAATGTTGCTGAAAATTAAGCTTTGCATCACAGGAATAAATTACATGTTAAAATATATTCAAATAGAAAATTTTTATAATATTTCACAATATTAAAATTTTTACTGTATTTTTGATCAAATAAATGCAGCCTTGAGAGACTTATTTCAAAAACATCAGAAGAATCATTTGAAAAGTAGTACATCAGCCTGGGATCACTCTGGAATTTTAGAATAGTCATGTTCCAGTTTCACTTCCACTGATGGATTTCCGCACCATTACTCTTACTCTTCCATTGAAGCATTCCACTAAAAAGTTAATGACGCTACATGAATGGTGACATACGCTATGGATGGTGCATTTAACTTCATCTCATTATTTTTTAAGGTGTTATGTGACATGATGTTCCACCGCCATAATATCCGTTTAACATTTTGACCCAGAGTCCTCTCATGTTTGTCCTCTATAACAGATTCTGTGTCCATCACGCTGTCCCTGCGCTTTCGGATGGTCACCGTAGCGCTCGCAGACTTCACCTTCTACGACTGCTCTGTGGCGCAGCAGCTCTCTGGCACCAGGCCGTAAGTCACATGGACTCTCCTGCGTTTTAATGCCACATGAATAAAGCAATCACAAAAATACAGTACAGTGTTTTTTCATTCTTAAAGAGAGAGTTCACACAAAAAATGAAAATTCGGTCATCATTTACTCCCCATCATGTTGTTTCAAATCTGTAATAATTGAAAAATGACTAATATTAATAAATGCTAATTCATGTTAATTCATGTTAACTAATGTAGTTAACTAATGTTAACAAATAAAACCTTATTGTAAAGTGGTAGTGAAAAGTTTTAGCCATTTAGTGTCATGCCATCATCATCCAAAAGCAATATTAAAACATCCGTTGGTGAGCGGCTGTCATGCGTTGAAGAATGTCCCAGAGGCGTGCGATGGGCAGGGCAGCTGTCTGTCTTTCCGGACCTCACTAACACATCCCTGATGATTTAACAGCTGTTTCCCACATTCCACCATTCCTCCGCCCTGACCATCCTCCCTTACCCATACACCCCTGCAGACAGCCGCTGATGGCGCGGCTCTCCCTGATGTTGTTTTGATTTGCGATGTGGGAAAGCTGTGAACTCAGCTCTGTGATGTTTGATGAGTTTAGGGGAGTCATGTGTAATTGTAGAGCTCAGCTATTTTTCATGCAGTGCTGCTTTGCTGTCTTCATCTGAATGCTCAGAGGGGTGTAGATGGGTTTAATTTATGCAGTCACTTTTAAACTTTTGGCCCATTGTGTTCTGTCTCGCTCTGTTTTTAGGTGTAGGGGCTGTGTGAACAGCCGCTGGAAATGTAACTGGTGCGTCCACCAGCATGTGTGCACTCACCGGTCCACGTGTGACCGTGGTGCGATCATCTACAACCAGCATGTAAGTTTTTGTTAATATGTGAGGTCATATCTGTGAGTTTGATATGCTGTGCAATTATAGTGGAGCCAAAAAGTCTGAGACCAACAGTGAAAGTGCATGTTTATATTTTAAAACGTTTTTTTGACAAATTAGTTTTTTAGCTAATGTATATTTTACAAAAATACAAATTGTTTTATGAGCATGACAATTTGTGGAATGTTTAAGTGGAAAAAAGTATTCGATTTTGTCCCGATTTTGTTACAAATGTACTTATTTGATTAGTGAACTAGAAATAGTAGAATATAAAAATGTGAAATTTCTTATTCAATTTGTCATTCTTTTTTTTTTTTTCACAACGTTTATTAATTAAAGTTTTAAATCAAAGGTTTTCAGTGTGGTATCAGACTTTTAGACCCCACTGTATGTGTTTTTGGCTCCTTTTGCTTAACCGTTTTTGGTTCATATTAACTACCATTTGAAAATTTGGAGACAGTAACATTTAAAAAATAATAATGTAATATTTTTTTTTCAGCAAGAATGCATTAAATTGATGACAACAGAACATTAAAGACATTTATGTTACAAAAGATTTCTATTAAATAAATGCTATTCTTTTGCACTTTGTATTCATCAAAGAATCTTGGAAAAAAGTATCACAGTTTCCACAAAAATATTAAGCAAAACAATTGTTTACAACATTATCATTATAAGAAATGTTTCCAGATCAGCATTATATGATTTCTGCTCCCACTACTCCAGAGCCCACCGCCGCCCCCACCACAACTCTGGAAACCACGACCCCACTCAACCAACCACCCACCACCCCCAACCACGCTACAGCCTCCTCTACGCACCCATCCAGTGCCACTACAGAGTCAACCGATACCATCACAGAGGCCACGACCCTATCGAAAAATGCCTCTTGGGTGGAGGAGAGCATCCAGGTAGGTTTGCTGTCAACACCGACCCCGCAATCATATGAAGAACTTGTGGGAGGTTCGTTGCATGAAGAGGCCGCTGAAGTGACGCTGCCCGCGTTGAGAGCTGGGGAAGTTGTTACAAAAGATTTCTATTAAATAAATGCTATTCTTTTGCACTTTGTATTCATCAAAGAATCTTGGAAAAAAGTATCACAGTTTCCACAAAAATATTAAGCAAAACAATTGTTTACAACATTATCATTATAAGAAATGTTTCCAGATCAGCATTATATGATTTCTGAAGGATCATGTGACACTGAAGACTGGCGTAATGGTGCTGATGGTGAAATGGTGAAATTCACAGAAATATAAATATAAAATATGTTCAAATAAAAAAATTTAAATAAATGCAGCCTTCAAAAATCTTACCAACCCCAGACTTTTAAATGGTAGTACACATAACGCTTGCATGTGTGTTTTATGATTTTTAATGTTTAATTCGGCACCATTGTTTATTGATTTGAGTTGATATTAATTTATTTCAGTTGCCATTTATTTCATTTTTCCCCTCTCTGTGTCCTGTGTTCGTCTAAAGTTTTCGCTCCCCACGTCTGCTCCTCAAACAATAAAAGACTTTGACGCGTACACATACACCACCTCCACACCCACGTGAAGAACTTGTGGGAGGTTCGTTGCATGAAGAGGCCGCTGAAGTGACGCTGCCCGCGTTGAGAGCTGGGGAAGTGGTGACGATGGGGCCGTTGATTGAAGCGCTGCCCTCATCCTCCTCTGAAGTGGTTACCCTCTCGCAGGCGGAGATGGATGTAGATGCACTTATAGACACGGGCGTCCCTGTGTCGTCAGCCAGCGCCCCCTCTGGCGACGGTGAGGCAGGGCCTGATTCATCCGATTTCCCCCTCGCTCCAGACACAGACTACCAGTCCGACTCAGCTGACCTTTTCCTCCTGGTGAGTGTGGTTCCTCGGGCCAACTCTGCTCGCATGTAGCGCTGTAGATGCTGGAGGTTGAACGTACCTAAAGCGTAAATTACATGCGTGAATGATAGGATATATAATTAAATAGATGAAAGCAGTTCTGCTCTATTACTAATTCGACCATAATTATATATTAAAGTCATTTAATGTCACAACATTAAAGCAATGTTCTGGGTTTATGATGATGCACAGAAATTAATTTTGACTCGTTCATCAGTTTGTAAAAAAACAAGCAAAAATCTGGGTTACAGTAACGCTCTTGCAGTTTAAATGGATAGTTCACCATAAAAAAAGAAAATTCTGTCGTCATTTACTCACTCTCATGTCGTTGCAAACCTGTATGACTTACTGTGGAAAAAAGATTTTGAAAAATGTTTCTTCTGTTTTTGTTCATACAATGAAAGTCAATGGGGTCCAAACATGTTGTTTTGGACCCCATTGACTTTCATTTTAAATACAAAAACACCTTGTAAAAGAAACACTTTTCAAAATATATATTTTTTTCTTGTTCTTTTTCTGAACTGTCCATTTAACTAAGTATAGAGTGTAACACAGGTTCCGGTAGTAAAAATCCCATTTTTTTTCTATAGGGTCATTTTTAACAAACTTATCAACAAAAAACTTTGAAGACAGACCTACTGTGAGCTACGTATGGTATATGCTTTTGTTGAAGCCATCAGCCATCATTATTTCAGCCTATTTCTTTAATCGTGTTTAGCAGCAGAATACCTGGTTAAAAAAAGGAAATACATTACCCATGATTCTTCAAAAAAAAAAAAAAATCTCCACCTATCGGAATTAAAGCAAGCAAAGAGCACCAAAAGAGCTCTTTAGTGCCTGCCCACTCCGATGAAGCACCACAAATCACGCAATAGTCAGTCTCCCTATGCTCTCAAACTGGTAAATATTGTAGTAATTGTAAAATATACTATTTCTGTGTGTATGTGTGAATTTACAGGCCCACAAATGTATCCATGCATCCATAATTTTTCACCGTGTCATTCACAATGCTTAATGGGATTGTAGTTCTTTCCCTCATTAAAGCTGATAAGTACACAGTCATGTACTTTTGTCTTTTTGTTTAGTTTTCAAATTTTTTATTTATTTATTTTTTTTTTTGCTTCAAATCAAAGTTTTTAATGTTGTAACTCACCTCGTAACTGGTTGATATGGTTCATGGATTATAACTCTTTAACAAAGACTTTTTTTAAACCCCTATGGGAAAAATGAACAGAAAAAAAATACTTCCAGAACCAGTGCCGCTGAAAAGTTGGGAAGGGATACTGTTGCACTGTATTGAACCCAGAACATTTCTTTAATCATTTAATTAGCTTCTGGTGGCTGTTCCCCATGTGCTTTTTTTTGTGTCCATTTTGTTTTTCATTAAATCTTAGTTTAACACACTCACTTTTGTTGTGCTGCCATTCTGCTTGTTATACGTGTTGCTGTAATATAGCAGAAGCTGAGAGATATTCCACGTCTGCTCTTTTCGAAGCCGTGGTGTGTGTAATTAAGTGTGTTGTCCATCTGTGTGTGATCAGGAAGAGGAGAGTTTACTCGTGAGCAGAGGTCCTCACGCCTGTCCGTGTGTGGAAGGCATCCGGGGCAGCTCGCTCCTACCTGTCAATGTCGAGAGGAAGATCACACTGCTGGGACGCAACTTACACCTCTATCAGGTAATGCAACGTCTTGAGCCTTGTTGGGACTTGACTATGAGAATAATGACTGGTAATGCTCACATAGACAGCAAGGGGCTGTCTGACTGACATGCACAACAACCAACTGTGTTTTTTTTATGGGACATTTAGGGGAGAGTACATCTGAAACCAATCATCCCACATTAATTGACTGATGTGCAACATTGTGGAGACTGCACAGCAGTTGTCAGTTGTGCTTGAGGGTTATAAAAATTATAAACTGAATAGGTTTGAATGTTTATGTGAATAGTTGTTCTTAGAAGTCTGGTAACCTCCGGCCCCGCACACTAATATAAACCTGCATTAAAGTTTGGGGTCCATTTTTCAAAGGATTTTTTTCAAATAAGTCTCTTCTGCTCACTAAGGCTGCATTTATTTGATTGAAAAATACAGTAAAACAGTAATACTGTGAAATATTAAAATTTTTACGAAATTACTGTTTTCTATTTAAAATATATTTTAAAATGTATTTTATTTCTCTAATGTCAAAGCTGGATTTTCAGCATCATTACTCCAGTCTTCAGTGTCACATGATCCTTCAGAAATCATTCTAATATGCTGATTTGCTGCTCAAGAAACATTTTTATTATCATCAATGTTGAAAACAGTTTTGCTGCTTAATATTTTTGTGGAAACCGTGATGCATTTTTTTCATGAATCTTTGATTAATTGAAAGTTCAAAAGAATTGTGTTTATTGGGTGTATTATGTTATCTGATTTATTGATTAAATGTTTAAAAATATGTAGACCATAAAAAGAATATATCTGTGTGTGTTTTTAAGGACAAAGATCTTGATTATCAGTGTGTGTTGGTGATTGAGGGCCGATCGGTGGTGGTGGATGCTTTTGTGGAAGTGGACGACACTCAGCCATCTTTGTTCTTCATTACCTGCCAGCTACACCAGGTCTGATTAAAAAAAAAAATCTGTAAAAATATGGTTAATGCATTAATTTGAAGACATTTTCCATATTAATTTTTATACGTGTTTTACCTGCATTTTGAATTTTAGCACTTCATTGCGTTGTGTTTTAGAGTTAGATGGTATTTAGAATTCATGGAAATGTCTGTAAAAAATTACTGGGCAAGGTCCTGGCAGAAAATTACCTGTATATTAAATTTTTTTGTGTAACAATATTTATATTGTTTTCATTTTTAATTTGAAGTTTTAGTAATTGTGTTGTTCATTTTTTATGTTTATATCCTTTTTATTAATTTTCATTTTATTTATTTTAGTACATCAAGTTATATTAAATGAAAATGTGAAATGTTGCCTTGGCAACTAAAATGTTTACAATGTTTACTTTTTCTTTTTTTTCCATTATATAATAACTATATATATATATATATATATGTATATATATTTTTTTGTTTTTTTGCTTTAAAAAGGATTTTTAGATATATCTACTGGAAAATAATACATATTTAATTTTTTTTTTTTAATTTAATGTGTAAGTCTTATACAATTCAATTAAGTAGGTGTGTCTTATTTTAAAGATTTATAGATATTTTTACTGTAAAACGACCTAAATGTTATGTATTTTTCAGGGGCTTTAATAGGATGAGATTATTGTTATAACAACGCACAAATTAAAGAAAAAATATGAGATATAAAAACAATTTGCTAATGAAGTTATTTAAAAAAAAAATTTATTAAAATATTTTTAAAATATTTTAAAACAAACTATAATATAATTTAACTGTAATTGTGTTGCTAGCACAACCCATATGTGGCAGTATTATATAACATCCATTAAATAACTGTTACACTGTTGTTACACAGTTACATAACAAAGCCTGTGAAGCTGTGAAAATGATTGTGATTGCATTTCGGTTTCAAAGTACTCTTACTCGGCTGCCGTGGAGGAATACAGGAGCATGATCTCAGTCAGGAGGAGGGACTCTTTCCAGATGGATTACCCAGAGGACCTGCATGGTACGTCATCCATTGTTTGCTGAGGTTATGAATGTGCTGCACTCTGTTTGTGTCACGTGTGTTTTGTCTTTGCAGTTTGGCTGTATAACTGCTCCGTGGGCCGGTCCGACTGCAGTCGCTGTCACACGGCCGATCAGCAGTACGGATGTGTGTGGTGTGAAGGGTCTCGCTCCAGCTGCGTCTACAGGAGCTCCTGCACCGAGCACGTCCAGCAGACCTGTCCTGCTCCTCACATACACACGGTGAGGGACACGCATGTTTATTTGTGCTTTTTGTGAGCCATTAACACTATACTCAGTATTGTTAAAGTGATAGATATTTTTTCCCTCCATTTAATTCACCAGAAGATCTTCAGCTGTTTATTTTCATGTGAGCTGTCCCTTTAAGAGCTTGGAATAAACCTGCCAGGCTAAACTGCATTGTGAAAGGATTTTTCTTCACTATCTGAAATATACATTGTGGTCCTTTAAGGACTGACCCTTGTCCTTGTGCTTTTCCTTGCTGACCCATGAGTTTGTACAATAATTGTTTTGTCCATTAGATGTATAAATCAGAGCACAATATTTCAACTGACATGATTAGCTAAATGACCTCATAGATGTTTGCGTGCAGGTACTCAAGCTTTTTACTTAAGGAAATGTGAGTAATATCGTTAGGGTGTTGTGGTTGGTTGGTTGGCATGCCATCGTTATAAGGTTGCTAAGGTGTTCAGTTCGGTTGCTAGGTTTCTCTAGCTGGTTGCTAGGTGGAAAATTAAATGAAATTAAATACTTTTAATTAAAGTAATTAATACTTTTATTTAGCAAGGAGGCATTAAATTGATCAAAGGTAACAGTAAAGACATTTATAATTTTACAAAAGATTTCTATTTCAAATGAATGCTGTTCTTTGAAACTTTCTGTTTGTCAAAGCGATAAAAAATGGAAAAAAGGATAAAAATGGTTTAGCAAGAATGAATGAAATGCAAAGAATTTTACATTGAAAAAAAAGCAACTTTTTACATTGGAAAAGTGTTTTGTCTTGTCATCCTTAAAACAAAACAAAAATGGAAAGATATTAAGTTTTTTTTTAGAGTATAGATTTTCATGTTTATTTTTAATTTTAAAAGATAATTTAAAAAGGAAATATAGTGGGATTAATGTTTCAAATGAGGAAAAAAAACATTTGCCATTTGAGTGAAAAAAATACGTTTTTTTTCTTCTAATAATAATCATGTGTAAGACTGTCATGTGTTACACTGGAAAACAAGACAAAATATTATGTATTTTCAGGGGTTTTAATATGATGAGATCAATGGTGTAACACCACACAAATTAAAGGAAGAAAAAGGAAATAAAGTAAATATAGTGAGATTTGTTACATTTTTCAGTAGAGATTTGTATTTTAAAAAAATGATCATGGTTTCCACAAAATATTAAGCAGCACAACTGTTTTTATCATTGATAATAATCTGAAATTAATCTTGAGCAGCAAATCAGCATATCAGAATGATCATGTGACACTGAAGCCTGGAGTAATGATGCTGAAAATTCAGCTTTGATCACAGGAATAATTTACATTTTATAATATATTATTAACATAGAAAACAGCAGTTTTAAATTGTAATAATAATTCACAATATTCCTGTTTTCCTGCATTTTTAATCAAATAAATGCAGCCTTGGTGAGCATAAGAGATTTATTAAAAAAATATTTTACAAAACCTTACCAACCCCAAACTTTTGAACAGTAGTGTAGTGCTTCGGGTCTCTAATTCAATGCACATCCATGGCTTTGTCATCACTGAGTAACTTCATTACACATTTTCTGGTTTATTGCAGATTGAGCCTCTTTCTGGTCCAGTGGAGGGTGGCACAGTGCTCACCGTGTCTGGCTCTAATCTGGGTCAGAGAGCTGAAGACATCCAGCACTCTGTGACTGTAGCCGGAGTCCCCTGCACGGTCATCCCCGACAGATACGAGGTGTCCTCCAGGTAATATGATATGAGTATGAGTGAGGGCATGCTGTATATTACTGGCACTCGTTAATGACATTGTATAAATGGCTTCCACAGTGTGATGAAGAGTATTGACCCAGTGCGCTGATTAATGGGAGGTCTCTTTGTGTGCCTGTTAGTATTGTTTGCGAGACCACAGTGAGCGCAGGGGAACAGAGCGGCCACGTCTCGGTTCAGGTTAAAGGCGGAGGAATCGGGCAATCTGCCCAGCGCTTCCGTTACCAGGTAACCATTAATCCAACAGGCCACAAAATGGATAAAAATTGTTTAGCAAGAATGAATAACATGCAAGGAATTCATCCTGTATTTATTAAAGGCAGGGAGGTTTTTGGCCATTTTAAAACAACTTTTACTTACTTTTACTTAAAACTTTATTATTATTATTTTTAAAAATTGTGAGAGGTATTAAGTTTTGTTTAATGTTTATTTAAATTTTAAAAGGCATTTTTGAAAAAAGAAATATAGTGGGATTAATGCTTCAAACAAGAAAAAACATGTTCAAATATGGTGAAAAAACGCATAAAAAGTTATGAATATATATATATAAATATATATGTTTTATTTATTTTTTTATTTTTTTGCTTTAAAAAGGATTTTTAGATATATTTACTGGAAAATAAGACATATTTAATTTTTATTTTATTTATTTTTTTAATGTGTAAGTCTTATACAATTCAATAAAGTAGGTGTGTCTTTTTTTTTAAGATTTATAGATATTTTTACTGGAAAACGACCTAAATGTTATGTATTTTTCAGGGGCTTTAATAGGATGAGATTATTGTTATAACAACGCACAAATTAAAGAAAAAAATGGAATTGAAAAATGAAATTAAATATTTTAAAAATATTTTATTTAAAATATTATAATATTTTAAGAAATTAAAATATTTTAAAAATGTGTAAGGCTTACTCAATTAAATATAGTAAGTAAATGCATCTTATTTGAAGGGTTTTTAGATAAATTTACTGGAAAAAGACCAAAATATTATGCTTATGTAAATGGGGGGGGGAAAAGGAAATAACAAAAGGAAATAAGGTGAGCTTTTATGGTTAAAACAAGATTTTAAAAAAAAGTATTAAAAATATATTTCTTAAATGTAAAAATCTTATACAATTCAGTTATGTAAATCTATCTTATTTTAAGGATTTTTAGATAGTTTTCCTGGAAAACAAAAAAATGTATTATTCAGGGCTTTAACAGGATGAGGTCAACAGCACACATGTATAAAGCAGTGTTTTCTAATGTGTGTGTGTGTGTGCGTGTTCTGTTTTCCTAAACTCAAGGACCCAGTGTTATTGGGAGTGTCTCCACTGAAAGGCCCAATGTCGGGCGGCACATCACTCACCATCACGGGACAGAACCTTCTGACGGGCCGTTCCAAAGAGATCAGCATCCTGATTGGTGGAGTCCCATGTTACATGTAAGTGACTGTGTAGAGCAGCGTCCTCTACGGCCGTCCAGTCAGACAGAAGTCATCAGTAAATCTCATTATGTTGTCATCTCTGCAACTCATATCATGTCAGCTGATTATGTGATACATAATTAATCATCCTTCTGTTAATGTTGGAAGTCTTTGTAGATCTAAAACAATGAGCTGTGTTCTAAATACATCAATTCATAAATCTAATATACTCCATACATTACTCAGGATTTATTGTCATTCATGACTATTCACATTTGGCAACACTGAGTTCAGAGTTTTAGTAGTCTGTGTCTTAACAGTTCTCCCAAGCAGTACAACAACGAACATGTAGAGTGTGTGACTGGAGGGAGTAACAGAACCGGAGAGAGCGGCGTTACAGTACGCTTTGGTAGAGCTGAGCGCCATCTACAGGAAGTCTTCTATCAATACACCCCAGACCCCAATGTAACCCATGCTGCTCCCTCCAAAAGCTTCATCAGGTGAGAAACGTGACATGTATTCTAAAGAACTTAAGTATAGTTTTATTTTATTTTATTTTATTGTTTTTACAGAATTACAGTAAGTATTAAGACTTGTTTTTTACTGTTTATTTTTTTATTAGTAAATTTAATATTTTGCCAATGGAATGAGAACAATATTTTCTCTGAAAACAAGTCTTAGACAAATCAATAAAGTTATCTTGTTTTAAAGACTTAATTTTTTTTATTTTTTTTATTTGCGAAACTGCTTGTCCTATGTCATGGAAATACTGTAGCCTATTTAATTTTATTTATATTAAAAAGCTTCCTCGAGTACGTAACGTTATATTTTTTACAACTTATTTCTTTTAAACATTTTTCCAATGGAGTGAAAATCCATAAAGTTGTATTATTTTAACTAAGGATTTTTGTTTATTTTATTTTGTATATCTTATTTTATCTTACAAAACTGCAAAAGGTACCAAGACTTGTTATACATAGAGAATATATGTTAATGTTTATTTTTTTCATTAGCTAATTAAAGAAAGACATTTAGTGAGATGTGTGCTTCAAATAATAAAAAACATTTTTGCCAATGTATTGTTTTTTGTTTTTTTCAATTAAATTAAGTAAATTAATCTTGTTTTAATTATTTTATTTTATTTTTAAAAACTAAGTAAGAATAAGAAATGAAGACTTAGGACTAATGTATGTAGAATCTTTGCCGTAAATGTGAGCAGTCATATATGTGTCAGTGTATTTATCTGTCTGATTTCAGAAATTTGTCTATAAATTGTCTTTTTGTATGAGTATGTTAACATAGTATGCTTTATGCAATCTTTTTTATTTCAAAAGTTCAAGAAAAAATATGAATATTATTTCTTATATTAAAAACTCTTTATTGTGATTTACAGATTGGTAATATAATTTATGTTATATATTTGACACATGCACAGTTGCACCAATTAGCAAATTAATGCTTTGCAATATTTTTTTCCATGATCTGTGTTTTGGAAATATTAGTTATTATAGTTATTAGTTATTATTATAATAGTTATTAGTCCAGCATATACAGTGGGTACGGAAAGTATTCAGACCACCTTAAATTTTTCACTCTTTGTTATATTGCAGCCATTTGCTAAAATCATTTAAGTTAATTTTTTTTATATAATAACCATCTCATGAATCATGGGTGTTTGTCTAAGCGGGGGCCGTATCATTCGAGTGTCTGGCCAGCATCTGGACGTGGTACAGGAGCCTCGTATCCACGTGACCCTGACCCCTCTGGAGCCGCACTCACAGAAGAGGAAGAGGAGGAGGAGGAAGAGCAGTGTGGATTACAGTCTCCTCAGAAGAGCTCGGCGGATCGTCCCAGAGCCCAACTGTCCTGAAGATAGTCTCTGTGTCGTCAAACAGGTAGAGTTCACACAAGTGAGTCTGTGCTTGTGCCTTCTCTCAAACAAACTGTCTAATATTTACATGTCGGTTATTATAACACAGTTTTTCACCTGGTTTCCTCGTGTCCTGTTCCTGATCAGGTGGAGGAGCGGTGCACAGTGAACAGCTCAACTCTGATCCTGTGTCCCACTCCGGAGGTGGGGCCCGAGGCCCTGCGTGCTGCTGTCAGTGTGCATTTCCTCCTGGATAACCTGCACTTTGAGTTTGAGATGGTCAGCGGCAGCCCCTTCAGTTATGAGCCCAATCCTGTTCTTCATAGCCTCAATCAACATGACCCCAGCAAACCCTTCAGACACAAACACGGCAGCATCATCTCTGTGGAGGTCAGGCCCTTCTCACCCGTGTATTAATGCACAGAAGATTGTTGTTTTGTTATTTAAAAACATATTGTAACTCTATAATTCAAATCCCCAAAACTAATAATAGTTAATATAACTGAACTGTATTATATTATATTATATTATATTATATTATATTATATTATATTATAATACCAGCCTAGATTTCTTATTTTAAAATTACAATAAAAGTTTATTTAATAAAACTAAAAATGATTGCCGTTATTACCATGAAAACAGAACCAGGGTTATTGTAGTTAACTAAAACCATGAAAAAGATTTTTCCTACTAAAAATAAAATAAACTTCAACTGAAATTAAATAAAGTATTTTTTTTAAAGTTTAACTTGATTCAAATTACTACAACTAAAACTGGCATTAATAAAAAAATATATTTATTTATTTATTAAAAAACGTAAAATGTATAGACATGTAAAAAAAAAAAAAATACTAATAAAAATGACAAAACAACAAATTTACTAAAATTTTTACTAAAATTCAAATGAAAACAGAAAATCCCAAAATAAAACTAATTCTAAATAATAAAAAACTATAATAGTATCTAAATGAAACTGAGTTTTGAGTTATAAATGTTCAGAACTCAAAACATCCTCACCAGCACAAGTATCATATCATATATCATATCATAACCGTTTGTTCTGATCCTCAAATCTGATTGGCTGAGAAGTTTTTCCAGCCAAGACATATTCACCCAATATCGCCACGGGAACAGTTTGTCTCACTCCGCTTGCAGCATTTCTCACAGTGAGTGTCATGGTGGACACCCAAATCCACTATAATTTTACAAATACTACTGTTGTTGTGTGTAATTTGTAGTTTTAAGAGTTTTTTTAGGTGAGAATGTAGTTGTTTAAAGCTAAAGTTCAATTTAATAAAATGACAAATTAAATTACAATTCACTCCTATGCAGTCTTTTTTTTTTTCTCTCCATACAGCACACTGTAAATAACAATATGCAAGGAAATATTTCTACTTCATCTGACCCATAATGTTTTTTTTCCTGGTGTGATCTACTGTATTCAAGTTGATTCTGCCATATTTATTAACATTATTATATTATATTATATTATATTATATTATATTATATATTTTTTTAATTTAATAAAAATAAATTATGCAATAAAAAAAGATTGCATTGTGCTATGAAAACATAATGTAACTCTAGTTTGGGATCTCTTCTCCTCTGTGTGTTAATACACAATAGATTATTTTGTTATTTACACACTTGAATGGCCCATGAATTTGGATTCTAGGGGGAGAATCTGGACTTGGCCATGTCTAAGGACGAGGTGGTTGCTCTGATCGGTGATGGAGAGTGTGCTGTGAAGACTTTAACCAGAAACC
This sequence comes from Sinocyclocheilus rhinocerous, assembly GCF_001515625.1. Taxonomy (NCBI): domain Eukaryota; kingdom Metazoa; phylum Chordata; class Actinopteri; order Cypriniformes; family Cyprinidae; genus Sinocyclocheilus; species Sinocyclocheilus rhinocerous. The sequence continues at coordinate 829,077 of NW_015645086.1, read as the reverse complement.
ACCTGTACTGTGAGCCGCCGACACAGCAGCCATCAGTGGCAGCGCTGAAGAGACGAGACGCCGCCGACACGCTCCTAGAGTTCACTGTACGCCAACTTGTATCTGAACTTTTATTCATTTTGTGGAGTGTCCCATGATACGATATGGAAATCAGTTTTTTGTGTGTGTTTGTGTAGGTGAGGATGGGGAATCTGAACTTTTCTCTGGGACGGGTGCAGTATGATTCTCAGGGCCCAGCTGCGTTCCCACTGGAGGCCCAGGTGGGAGTCGGGGTGGGAGCCTCCATCGTGGCTCTTATTGTGCTGGTTATCGTACTCGTATACAGGTATTCCCATACAGATTATCCAGTTTATCACTGATTATAGACATGCATTGGGATCAAAAAGTCTGAGAAAGCTAGTGAAAGTAGCACATTTTTTTTATTATATTATCTTTATTTTTATATATGTATTAATTATTGAAATCAAGATTATTTCAATGTGTTATGAAAACAGTGTTCAGAACTTAAAACATATATATTATATTATATTATATTTATTATATTATATTATATTATAACCTACCTATAATACTTACCTAAATTTCTTTCTTTACAATAAAGTTTTGATATATATAATTAATTATAATTACGACATTATTTAAATTAATAGTTGATTAACATAATAATAATAATACAATTAATTATCCTCCACAAGTTCATAATCTGATTATCATATTCTGAAGCATATATCTAACAAATATGTTAGATTTAAAGTATTTTCTCAGACATTTGGACCCCACTGTACAGTACATATGTTTATGCTTGGCATGCTCTCTTCTCAAAACTTACAATAAATCAGATGACTAGGATGTGCAGTTGAGAATAAAGAGACATTACCAGACTCAGCAGTGTGTAGTTTTTTTTTTATATTTGTGACCCTGGAGCACAAAACCAGTCTTAAGTCGCTGGGGTATATTTGTAGCAATAGCCAAAAATACATTGTATGGTTCAAAATTATTGATTTTTATTTTATGCCAAAAATCATTAGGACATTAAGTAAAGATCATGTTCCATGAAGATATTTTGTAAATTTCCTACTGTAAATATATCAAAACTTAATTTTTAATTAGTAATATGCATTGCTAAGAACTTTAACAACTTTTATTATTCAGCTTTCAGATGATATATAAATGCCAATTTTAAAAAAATGACCCTTATGACTGGTGTTGTGTGTTTGTGCGTGTTTAACAGGAGGAAAAGCAAGCAAGCACTGAGAGACTATAAGAAAGTCCAGATCCAACTGGAGAATTTGGAGACGAGTGTCCGAGACCGCTGTAAAAAGGAGTTCACAGGTCAGAAGCTCCCACATGAACATCAGCCAGACTCTGCCGACATGCTTGAAATGCCTTATAATAAACTTTGTGTGTGTACTATGCGCAGATCTGATGACTGAGATGATGGATGTGTCCAGTGATCTCATGGGCTCTGGGATTCCAGTCCTGGATTATCGTAAATACTCCGAGAGGATTTTCTTCCCTGGTCACCGTGATTCTCCTCTGAGACGGGACCTTGACGTTCCCGCCTGTCGCCGGGCCACAGTGGAGCAAGGCCTGGTTCAGCTCTCTAACCTGCTAAACAGCAAACTGTTCCTCACCAAGGTGGGCTTTCCTTAAACCTCTGAGAAAGAATTATTCAAACAACCAAACTGGATTATATAGACCATTAAGGCTTTAAGGTTGGTTGTGTCTTCATTTCATATACATCATATACTTCTCTACAGTTCATCCACACTCTGGAAGCCCAGCGGACCTTCTCTCCACGGGACAGGGCGTATGTGGCCTCCCTCCTCACGGTGGCGCTGCACGGCAAGCTGGAGTATTTCACCGACATCCTAAAAACTCTGCTTAGTCACCTGGTGGAGCAGTACACCACTAAAAACCCCAAACTCATGCTGCGCAGGTCAGTAGTGATGAGTCTCTCAGATTTTAAATCATATCATTGAAGCCATGTTACTGTACACTGAAATCATAGAATCCCTGTTAAATCGCATAAATGAACAGGATGTGGATCCTTTCGACTGATAATTGTGGCAGTATGATTCTCAGTGGAAATCTCTCGCCTGTTGCAGGACCGAGTCTGTGGTGGAGAAGCTGTTGACTAACTGGATGTCCATATGTCTTTACACCTTCCTCAGGGTGAGTGATGCTTGTGTTTGGCTCACAAGGACTCAGTAAGAGATACAAAGAACTGGATGAGAGAGAAGTTAAAGTAGGGGAAAACGTGCCAGTAATTGTATTTAAATATGTAACTAGTCCATAGAAAAAGTCACTTGGATTGCAGATTAACCCTATAAAGCCTGCTGTATCATATTTGATGCACAAATTTCTAAGGGTTCTAAATGATCAACATAATCAAAACGTTGCTGTCTATATGCCTTCGAACATGCTTTCTGTCGTCTGTTTGATATTTGATGCTTTTTAGTGAGTAAAAAACCTTTTAGTATAATTGTAAAAATGTCCCCTTCAGGTGATGCTGCACATGTCTTTTTGCTGTGAAATCTTTACTGATTTTATACAGTAAATGTAAGAATAACTTTTATATTGTTAGTAGTATTGAAAGATGAACACTTACTGGACTGAATCAACATAGGTTTACTTGATTATCTATATATAATTTTTTTGAAAAACCATGTTAAATATGATACATCAGGCTTTTGAAGTACATTTATTATCTCTCAATCATCGTTGTATTGCATTGCATTATATGTTTTGCCCCCACAATCAAAACAGAGCTTTGATCAAAAACAAAGCATTTAAATATCATCTTAAGACATATTATTGTGAGATATAGAGTAACAATTTATGTTTATATGCATTTTAAGTAGTCTGCTAAACAGTTCATTTACTTGCATTTATAATCAGAATTTCATCTTTTTACCATATAAATATCAGTTCTGCACCAACTGCACCTTGCATATTTTTGTTCAGTTTGGTCACGAATGAGCTTCATATTCTTCTGTATCATACTATAAAAGCCTTATGTATCAAATATTATACTCAACAAAAAAACACGTGCAAACTTTTTTTTATATATATATTTTGTCTGAAGGTTCAATAAACGGTTTCATAAAAAAAAAAAAATATGGATTTTTCTGACTATTATTTCATATATCAGGGTTAAGCATGCATAAGCATAACTCAAATTAATATTTCATATTTCAGATCCATGTGTTTATTTATAGGATTTATTTATATATCTGTTTATATTATATATTATACATTTTTATTTTATTTATTTATATATCCATGTATTCATATATAGGACACAGCAGGTGAGGCGTTCTACATGCTGTTCAAAGCCATAAAGCACCAGGTGGATAAAGGCCCAGTGGACGCCGTTACAGGCAAAGCCAAATACACACTCAACGACAACCGACTGCTGCGGGAAGACGTGGAGTACCGCACACTGGTGAGACACACACGCTCTCTGCATTACGATTCTGATGCAGAAATGGATATTATACTATGTGTTGTGCATTATTTAGACTTTTACGAGAAAGGTTGATATTTTACTGTTTCTTTGTTTGTTTTTAATCTGATAACTCATTCACACATGACGTATAACATGGCAGAGTCCTGAAAAAATATAGAAAGTTTTTCATGAGCAGTAAAATGTGAAACTTTAAAGTAAACAACTGCTTTTCAACCGCTTTCCATGTTGCCCCATAGACTCTGAATGTTCTGGTGAGCAGCGGAGGTGCTGGTGAGTCTCAGACGGTCCCCACTAAAGTGCTGGATTGTGACACCATCACACAGGTGAAGGAGAAGATTGTGGAGCACACATTGAAGGGCACGTCATACTCCCAGAGACCCTCCGCAGACTCTGTGCATCTGGGTAAGAGCCTGACACAAGCTGATACAATGTTTAAAAACCAAGCCGATCATTTAAAGAAATGTATATTTACTGTGTATTTATTACTTGAAATACATAAAGATTAAATAATAATATTAATAAAATAACAATTATTTTAAAAAATGTATGTAATACTGCTTAATTGAATATTTAATGATAAATGTAAGTTCTTGTAATCTTGTGTTTTATAGAGTGGAGGGCGGGAATGGCTGGTCATTTGATTTTGTCGGATCAGGACTTGACATCAGTGGTTCAGGGGTCCTGGAAACGCCTCAACACCTTACAACACTACAAGGTCTCTCAAGTTGTTTTTCAATCTAATGACTTTATTTTGTGGAATGAAATTTCACATGCTGTTTTTTTTTTCTGAGTCATTGTTGATTTGTAAGTGTTTCCTATATCTCTGCAGGTCCCAGATGGAGCCACAGTAACACTGGTGTCACGACAATCCAAACAAATTCACCACGACAGCCATGACTACATACCAGGAGAGAGTAAGTTTGCTTGTTTTTCAGCATGACATGGTGTTTTTTCTTTTTTTTCAAGAGAACTAAAAACATAAAAATTTACCAAATCAATGCAGAATTCAGTGGATATGCAGGTTTGCATATACTGACATTTTTACAACAGCTTTAAAATTATTCTAATCAGAATACAGAGTTGAACTATCTCAGTTCTTAGTTTTAAAATATTAGTTTTACTAACTTCGGTTTTTCTTTTTATTGAAGTGTTAAATAATTATTTATTAGTTATGAATAGTATTATCTTTTCATTTATGTCCATGAAGTTCCAAATAAAAACAGAAAAAATATCAGATTAGTTACATTTCATTTTTAAAATGTAAAATTCACTGAATTATTCAAAAGTAGATATTACATATTATGTTTATTTAATAAACACTACCGTTCAAAAGTTTGGGGTCAGTAAAAATAAATTAATGCTTGTATTTAGCAAGGATGCATTAAATAGATCTATAATGGTAAAAAAAAATGTAACTTTCTGTTCATCAGAGAATCCTGAAAGTGCAAAAATATTAAGCAGTACAATTGTTTTCAACATTGATAATAATAAGAAATGTTTCTTGAGTAGCAAATCATCATATTAGAATGATTTCTGAAGGATCATGTGACACTGAAGACTGGAGTAATGATGCTGAAAATGCAGCCTTGCATCACAGGAATCAGTTACATCTTAAGAGCACACCTCAGAACGTTCGTCAGCCAATCAGATTCAAGCATTCAACGGCCCCGTAGTATAATACAACAGAATTTTAAATTCTAATAATCAAATAAATGCAACCTTGGTGAGCATAAGAGGCTTCTTTCAAAAATAAAAATCTTTTGAACAGTAGCGTATAATCCAGAATAATCAAAAGAAAACCGTTTGATCATACCGCTATTACAGATTTTCTCATATTTTCATATATTCTTTCTTTCCTCTCTCAGAGACCCCGATGTTGGAGGATGGAGACGAAGGAGGAGTGAAGCAGTGGCACCTGGTGAAGGCCGGTGAGGAGGCGGAGCTACCCAAACACAGACGGGGCAGTCTGAGAGACAAAGAGCGTGAGAGAGCCAAGGCCATCCCAGAGATCTACCTCACACGCCTGCTGTCTGTGAAGGTACCACATACAGACGCCACTGACACAGTTCACTGTAAACAGGGCCAGATGGATCACCTGTACTGTGTGTTTTAGGGTACACTGCAGAAGTTCGTAGACGATCTGTTCACTGTGATCCTGAGCACCAGTCAGCCGGTTCCTCTGGCTGTCAAATATTTCTTTGATCTGTTGGATGACCAGGCTGCACAGCACAACATTACAGACCCAGAGACAATCCATATATGGAAAACAAACAGGTTGGTAAAGAACTTTTTTTTTTTTTTAAGATGAGGCAAGTATTATGGGTAATTCGGTCACAACTTATATTTTGACTTTGATTTGTAGCTTGCCACTGAGATTCTGGATTAATATCTTGAAGAACCCTCAGTTCATCTTCGATGTTCAGGCCTCTGACAATGTAGATGCAGTGCTGTCAGTCATTGCTCAGACCTTCATGGACTCCTGCACTATCGCCGACCACAAACTGGGCAGGGTAAGCCAATCAAAATGAAGCTGGAGGAGATGGATTGCGGGAAGAAGCCAGATTAAAAGACCAGCCGCTAATGACTTTGGTTCTCTGTGTTGTACATACAGGATTCCCCAATCAACAAGCTCCTGTACGCTCGAGACATCCCACGCTACAAACAAATGGTGGAGAGGTGAGTTCAGTTAGCTCATATTAATGCAGTTTAATGCTCAATGTGGAATGACATGTACTCACCATACTTTGTTGATTGTATTTCATCAGATATTATTCAGATATAAGACAGACCATCCCTGTTAGTGACCAAGAGATGAACTCTTCTCTAGCTGAACTCTCTAGGGTGAGTTATGGGACATTTACCTACACTGTGATGCTCAGGTTACCATATTTACAAATTTGATGATGACGAACAGCCTGGGTTAAAGAAACTTAAAGAGAACATTCTGAAAAGCCATCAGAGGATTTAGGATGTTTTCTGCATTGTGGCGGTAGGCAAAAGTAACAAAACCAGACCCACAAGAGAGGCTGGTTCTTCTGTCTCTGCACACTTGCACAAAACCGATTGGTCCAGATGGGAGGAAAGTGGCAAGCAACACTTACTCGGTTACATGTGGGTGCAAATTACCCACAAATAAAGGGGCCCTCACCTGATCCATTAGATGTGGTTGTTTTGACTGGCCTTCAAAGATGATTCTTGTTAGAAAGCTCTTTGTACAAAGCAAACCACAAAGCCCGGGACACACCAAGATGACGGACAGCAGTCAGACAATGTCAATTGTTTTTTTTTTATTTGAGCATCGGCCGTTTTAGTTTTTTTTTTCTGTAAATTCCGCACTGTTGACTCTAGTTGGACACCGTCAGCTGTTTTTGTCTGATTCTGTATGTCAAATCTGCGACGGAGCTCGTTGGCGAGAAAGAGGACTCCGATTGTCTGTTCAGCTTAGCGAATGAGTGCACAAGAAAAAAACAGAACTGACGAAAGCAAACCAATGACAGAGTAAAGAGGGAACGCACAGACACCTGTTGTCAATCTATCCGTTTCTTTCTTTCTTTATCCACAAGAGGAAGACCAAGGGCTGACAATGCAAGTGCCAACTTAGCAGACATGATGGAAAAAAGCTACACAAATCCATCAGTAATGAGCACAGCTGGTGTAAACAATGGTAAAAGCAAGCCCTGCTTGCTTTGTGTATCCCATAGACTGTATAAAAACATGGACGTAGTGTCCGTGACGGCAAAATTAGCTATATAGACCAAAACAACTTTTTGTACCAGGCTGTAAACATTTTTTTTTTTCTGCTGTAAAGTTGGGCATTTTAACATAGGGAGTCTATGGGACTGACTCCCTTTTGGAGCAGCCAGTCGATGAATTGCAGTTTTAGTCAATTCCGTGTTGGTTTCATGAGAGAGACCGGAAGGTTGCCGCTTGGTGTATCCACAGTTCTAGCTCTCCCGGTTTCCCTGATTGAATGCCGAATACAGACTACTGCCACCTGCTGGTATGGGAGAGTTATGTTCTCTCACACAAGCGCAGAGTGTACGCGCTAGCTGGCCATTGGCTGTAGTCTGTCTGATGTGTTCTAGTGTAAGTTTTTTGCCCCGACACAGGTGATGTGAGGTGATGCCACAGCAGGCTTTCCTCAGCGCTAGTTCTTTGGAGTCGGTTTGGTGTGTCCCCTACCCTCACAGTCACTGTGTGGAACTCACAATGACTGGGTATGAAAGTACAAATCTGAGAATAAATTGCAAAGACCGAGTAAAAATTGTAAAGTTTGAGTAAAAGTCACAACCGCTGTACGCCTTAAGGAAGGCTTAAATACACTACATGACTTTTAGCCAGATTTTTACCCCATTTACAGTCTGGACAAGTTGATGCTTGTTGCCAAAAGTGAGAGCCAGTCTGCAGATTCGAGTTGACAGATTTTACGTAGTGTATGATGGTCACAGACTCCGATTTTTTTTAGCTTCAAATTCTGATTCCATCCATTCAGAGGATATGAGACATGTTTGATATTTTGAGCCAATGTTGTTGTCTTTTGTCACACGTCTCCTAGCAACAAGGCATATTTTTCTGCATGAGTTTGTGTTCAGAACAGTTTGAAAGTCTGGTAGTGTGTAAATGATCCTCAGTCATCTGTGACCCTGGATCACAAAACCAGTCATAAGGGTCCATTTTTTTCGAAATTTAGATTTATACATAATCTAAAAGCTGAATAAATAAGCTTTCCACTGATGTATGGTTTGTTAGGATAGGACAATATTTGGCCGAGATACAACTATTTGAAAATCTGGAATCTGAGGGTGCAAAAAATCAAAATACTGAGAAAATCGCCTTTAAAGTTGTCCAAATTAAGTTCTTAGCAATGCATATTACTAATCAAAAATTAAGTTTTGATATATTTACGGTAGGAAATTTACAAAATATCTTCATGGAACATGATCTTTACTTAATATCTTAATGATTTTTGACATCAAACAATCAAACCCTAATTAATGCCATATATATGAGGCTATGATGTTTTTATTTTATGTAACTCATCCCCCCACAGTGTGAGACAACAAATTTGTTATGCCAATATTAAATGCATTTTTTAATTATAATTAATTCATTATAATATTGTTTATTCTGTGTTATGCTTCCATTGCAGAACTACTCTAATGAAGTTAACCATCTAGTGGCATTGCATGAGTTGTACAAGTATATCAACAAATACTATGATCAGGTGAGAACTTCAGTATATTCTATATATTTCTCTCTCTCTCTCTCTCTCTCTCTCTGTATATTTGTATGTTTATGTTGTACATTAAAATGGCATTAATAGCATTGAAAAAAGATAAAGTTTTTTATCAAACAGCAAGTGTATTTTTAAAATAGTTTGATTATTAAAATTAAATCATGTTTTAACTCAAAGTAACTCTTCTTTTGTCTGTTTTGTGTGCTTTGCCCTTCAGATGAGTTATTAATATTTGCATGCTCTGGTGTGAATAGTGATGAAGGGGCTTGACAGCACGTTCTTGTCATGCACTCATGCTTTAGCAAGTGTTTTATAGCAACCTAGTAACAATAACAATGATGCACAGTATTAACAGTGACAAAAATAGACTCCTGTTGTAACAAGAGTTAATATTGTATACATCTACTGCTCCATGTTTACAAGTAGAACAATATTTGCATGTAGACATAAGTTTTATCACGAGGAATCACATTTTTCTTGATTTTTTGTGAATAAAGTATTTGTTGAGCTATGAACATACAGCACTTTCAGTCAGTTAAACACCTGACATTCTCTTATAAAAGCTCGTTCTGTGTCTTTTCTGATGCCAGGCAGATGGATATGAACATTGTCAGTTAATTCAGAGGAAGCAGGATAGATACTGTTATTCTTAAACACCAGAGAATCTGCAGATTCATTACATTAAACTTAAGTAACATTAGAAATGAACTCAAAGGAAAATTAAATTTAACATTTTATTTTTACATTGTCTGAAACTAAACAGCCAACTTAAAGTTAGGGTGATGATTTACATATCATGAAATGAAAAGATCCCCAATCCTTTTCATGTCTATAATTTTTTTTTTTCTTCATAGATCATCACAGCTTTAGAGGAGGACTCCACTGCTCAAAAGATGCAGCTGGGCTACAGACTCCAACAGATTGCTGCAGCTGTGGAGAATAAAGTCACTGACCTTTGACCTGTAACCTCAGACAGACACTTGAAAAGACTGTAAAAGAGACAAAGCCGGTGACAGAAAGAGACCAGAGACCTTGCCAAAAGACATGAACTCTTACTTCCTGAAGACTCCAGAGCACAGAGGATATTTAAGACGGATGATTACGATTAAAGACAGCATTCACAGATTCGAGAAGCGTGAATCTCTCATAGATGTTACACGTACACTGTTGCTGGTCTGTAGAGCTGCTCTCGGTTTAATCTGAACAGCAGTCACTCACCAACACGCTACAGTGCCTGTGAAACTAACTGTTGTTGGCGGGGCATTTCTGAGAGAAGTCCCTTATCTGATGCGCTAGTCCTCCAGGGTTTTTTGCATTGAGACGTACGGCCCTAAGCAAAGAATGTTGTTTTCAGCGTGTCAAGCATGCTTGAACACCACATTTTCTGTATTTAAAAAAGAAGTCTTACAAAGGCCGACTTACTGTTTGGCGGATTCTTGATAAACTGCTTATCCATGCATTTGGTGTGATGTGCTTTATGTTGCAGCCTGTGACTTAATAAAAGAACTCAAAAGAAAAAAAACAAACAAAGGATGGCTTCTAAGGACAACTAAATGACAATTCTTGCTCAACACTCCCATAGACCTTTTGTTAAGTGTTCTCTTGAAAACTGTTTTTATCCAGATTTTTGTTTTGCTTTAAATGAAAAACACTGGTTTAAGGGACCTCACCCTAACAGGGCCATTTGAGATATTTTCATGTGGCACAGGCTACAGTATTATATACATTAACATGCATGGATACTCACCGTGAATTCAGAGATTTTAGGTTGGCACATGCATGTCGCGTGTGCATTTTATTGTCGATTCTGATTATGTAAATGGCAGGTTAACCCAATTAACACACTTGATTTAGGTTAACAGGTTTCATGTAACGTTCACAATGCTCAGTTGTGCATTTGTTCTAGTCATTAAGGTTTGTTTCTTCAGTGTTAAAGTGTGCTTTTCAATGTTTTTGGTTGGCTTTCAGTAAAAGGTTGCACGTGTGTATATCTGCGATACATCCCTGCACACTTGGCTGAAATAGTTATGCCGGAAGTATTTAATTTATGCTGCTTTGGTTTTGTTTTTTTTATATATAATATATATATTATTATTTGTGCGATCATGGCCATCCTTTCAAACGTTTTATATATTTTCACACGTTTTTATATTTTTCTTCAAATTTATTCTAAAGCAGTCACACTTTTAATTCTTTTTTTTTTTTTATCAGATCATGGCTAACATAAATTAGATTTTAAAATTTTTTAAGTTTTCTGGACACTGCACATTTTATTGTGAGCTGTTGTGCTGTGCATTGCTCCCACGTTTTACGTTCTTATTGGTTTTTATTTATTTATTTATTTATTGTGTGTTCGATTAATGTACAGACCAAATTTGTTAGTGAGCAGCACAGCCACCTGTCTCCTCAGAATATCTCTCAACTCAGAGAGAGAGTTCATAAAGTCAGAGATGAGCATCTATAAGCAGCTCCAGACCTCTGATGAAATCATGCAAACAAACACAAAGGACATGATCTGCACCAAATCGTGAGTGCAACACACCTCTTTACTCTGCATGTTTCTATGTATATTTTACTGTAAAGGTTTTCACCAAAAATATTTAAAATGTGCTTCTGCTGTTGGATTGTTGTGATTGGGTCAGAGATTCTGTTTGTGGCCTTTGGTAGCCATATAATAATATCTTTCAATTCTTCTATAAAAAGATGAAATGACAGAGTTTGGCTGCAGTTGTATGACAGTAAACACTGGTCTTCAGGACATGGATACTGTACTGCCCAATTGGTGTTGGCAGAAGTTAATCCTTATATAATGAAAATGTCTGCTTTATATTTAGATGAGTTATGTTGAATGCACATGATATTGTGAGCTGACGTATATTGTCGTACTGTGCATTGCTCGCATGATTTACTTTCTTATTGATTTTTATGTATTTATTTATTTATTTTGTGTTCGATTAATGTACAGACCAAATTTGGTAATTATGATCCACCCCTCCCAAATTTAAAATTAACATTTTTTTTTTTTTAGCTTGTAATCTACAGTGAACTGACTGCAGTTGTCAGTATTTGTTCAGATCTCTTCATGCAGATATACTGGTCTTATTTTTGCTGTAGTTCACTATTGTGCTCACTGTTTTGTACGTATGTGTGGCTATGATACACTATAGATTGTTTTGTAAGTCTTGCACAGGATGCGCTGGCCTATTTGAAGCGACTGTAAATTGTTTCTACCATCTGTTCTTTTACCTGTGCATTTCTATTGTAAATAAAATGTTGCTATAACTCAAAATGTTTCACAATTTGTTGGACGTTCAGCTTTACTTTAATGAACTGTTCAGAAAGTTGCATTGTAAAACAGAGTGATTGCGTCTTTGTATTAAAGGAACAGTTTTTGCAAAATGAACATTCTGTAGTTGTTTACTTACCCTAGTGAAATATGTCTTTAGGGTCTTCATTACAACTTTTAATAGATTCAAAATACCATTCAGTTATTATAAATTAAGTAATGCTTGAATGAATTTCTTTGATCTCTGGAAAACAAATGTCTCCATCACATCCTTCCATACACATGTATAGTAAAGTAGATTTACCTTATAATTATGGTATAATTACCTTTTATTATGTGCTACTGTACTGCCCAATTGGTGTTGGCAGAAGTTAATCCTTATATAATGAAAATGTCTGCTTTATATTTAGATGAGTTATGTTGTTTTATATATAGTATGTGCTTTATTGGTCTATAGCAGACTTCTGGTCATGTACCTCTTTTTTGATCCTTTAAGAACATCCACTAATTGACATTTCTTTGAGATTTAGTTTAAGTACTTTTAGTTTAAGATACATCACAATAATTATAGAATTATAATTTTAGAATGAATGAATTAGTATGTTGTTGTATGTGTTAATATGCAGACTTGATCTAAATGCGGTACTGGCTTATCTGACTCTTGGTGAGCCAAATGTGTCAGGATAGAAGAGCTGCGCTTCCACCTCTACCGGACGTTTATGGTTGTCTAAGAATACACAGCACAGATTTAGTCATTTGTATATGCTCCATTACATCAGCAACCACTGAATTATGTATGCTTACATCTGCAAAGATTTATGACTCTCATGATACTTTATGCATCATATATGTTCTGCCAGGTCTAAAACCAGCCTCTGCAGGACAGCAGCAGAGAGACCGTATATATTTATCCTCGTATCTCTAATCCCTGTCAGAGAAGAGACCTCAAGAGTGTCTTCTCTAGGTGGCAAACATCAAGACTTCTGCTTCCTGTGTGAACACGAATTGCTGCAATCTAAATGGTTAGTCATTATAAACCACATAGAATACATTAATCTGTTGACAAATTGCTTTAATCATGCTGTGATCCTAACAAATATGGTATATTGTCAATAAATATTGATCTTTTCTCAGAGTAAACTCTTGAGTACCTGGTTCTCATGTTATGATGTTTCAAATGAGGGCAGGTCAGAACCGCTCACTGGCGCTGACACTCACTGGTTCCCCAGAGAATCTCCAGTGAACAGTTCTTAAAAGAACCCTTTTTCCCATAGTGTAAAGAACACAAAGAACCTTTGTGCAATAAAATGTTTCCATGGATATTAAAGGTTCTGCATGGAACCATAGAGACCAATTAAGAACCTTTGTTTTTATAAGTGTATACAGTTCATTGACTTTCTCTCTCTATAGGTGGGTATCACCCAGTGCAGGTGGGCGATGTTTTTAATAAGAGATACAAGGTTCTGTCAAAGCTAGGTTGGGGTTATTTCTCTACTGTATGGCTCTGCATTGACCTCAGGTACTGAAACTTTGTGTTTTATGTGTTGCCTTGCATGTGTAAATGTGTGTATTGAAGTGTGCATGTGTGTTTAAAAGTTCTCAAGTGTCCGTTCAAATGAGGGCAGGTCAGAACCGCTCACTGGCGCTGACACTCAGAAGTGTGTGTGTCAGTGTTACTAAGTGATAAGTGCTTTCATGTGTGTCTGGAATCATCCAGAGACTGAAGGTCAGGGCATTTTGACCCTTAGAAGTTCCTTCAGGAATATCTCATTTCCAGTCAATGCATACACAAACATCAGTAGTGCTAAATGGATTTAATATTGACTTAATCCTCAAAAATAACTAGAGGCAATGCATTATAGTGATTTTACCACAAGTAAGGAGTGTTTTCAAACCTAAAGGGCAACTGTATGTAGTTTTGTATATTTTTGAGGCTTTAGAGCCCCCTATGGTTAAGTGAGTGGAATTCACTGTCGTAATTACAGCGGATAGCGCATGCATTGTTCGTTACTGCCGTAAAGCAAATCGCCTTTCGCGGAATTTCGTACCCGCTCATTAAACTTATGAATTTAGAGGGAGAGTGGGAAAAAAAGCGACACTATTTGCCTAAATAGAAGTTGGTGTACCATCTGAATGATTTTGAAACTGATATTTCAAGGTAAAATACTAATAGTGATGATAAGAATAATAAATAAATAACGTTGCTTTAATTACAAGCATAATAATCAATGTAACAGCTTGTCACATTAATGTAGAATTTGTGTGTTTGTTATCTATAGCGTTTTACAGATATTTTAGAGACAGAACCATTCTTTTTTTATATAAATGCAGATAAAAATAACTACTAGTAATCTATTAAATCAAGACTTTTAAACATACATTACTCTTATAGTACAATTATATGTTGGCTGTTTTAGCACAGAACAGTAGCTAAAAGCATCAACAGCTGATGTTACTGAGGCCGATGGAAAGCTCAATAGACTTTTAATGGAATATAAACACCCTCAACTCGAGCCCATATAAGCTCATTCACTTCAAGCTTGTCAAGGCCTGCTAAATCCTTCTCATTTCTAACGAACTCTTCATTCATTATTATGTGACCTCAGCTGCTTTCTCATCCAGATAATTGCTTTTGATTTGTGTTACAGTCAGACACTTTGGCAGTTGGCAGTCTGAGAATAGCTGATCTATTTATGACCCATGATGCAGTTTTGAGACATGTCCCATTTAGAGTACAAAGCCCAGGGGAGAATGCTAGATAAAAGAAGGAAGACAATTACCATTAAGCTTTCTGAGATACAGATTTTATTCATTATTATCCGTGTTTATTGATCATCAGATTGTGATCCGACTGAAATAGCACAGTGGCTTCCATAAAATGATTCTACATTTAACAAGTTTATGTAGACTGTATTTCAAATAAACATGAAACAGTATTCACAACACATTTTGCTTCCATAATGCAGTGCATTTCCAAATCAAACAGGGAATTCACCTGAGAAAATTGTGGGACTTGAATGGCACTAAATACCAAAATGGAGAGATGAATATAAGTTTGCTAAATCATTGCTCTATTTTGTTTTGAGTTCACATTTTAAATGGCTTTTATTGTTTTATTTTGTTCACGTGTAAGTTTTTCTATTTGCTATCCCTCATTCCTCAATATTTGTTTAAATATAATTTTATTATTAATATTATTTGTTTGTTTGTTTGATGTTTGTATCATTATTTTGTTCAGAACTATTATTTACACCTTTTGCTATTTACTATCTCTCATTCCTCTACATCTCTACATTCATTTAAAATGAAAAATGTAAAAATATATATATATATATTAGGGGTGTAACGGTACACGTATTCGTACCGAACCGTTT
>NW_015645086.1:712825-813688 GCF_001515625.1 Sinocyclocheilus rhinocerous | reverse complement strand
TCTCTTCCATTGTGTGTTTGTACATCTCAAAAGCTTTTCCCTCTCTCCAGGCCACTGGTCCCACAGCCCGTAACCCTCTTAAAGGACGTATAGTGCAGTTACTGGATGAGTTTAAGATAGCTGGTGTGAACGGCATTCGTATCCTTTCATAATATCATTTATGCAAAATGAAGCACTACAACAATAATAAACACTTGACAAATGATATTCATCTGATTTTCATAGTAAAATTAGCACCCCTTTATGATTGGATTCAGGGGTGTTTCTAGCCTTTCAACAGTAACAGGCAACCCATCAAAAAAAGTGTGGCCATATTTTCTTTTTCTTTTTTTTTTTGTAAATACTGTTTTGGATATAAATCATCTTTACCTGCAGTACAGAGTCATTCACAAGCTGCACATGCAATAAAGAGCTGCTTCATCATTGGAAAACAATAGAAGACATTTGCTAGGTTTGTTTCCTACAATTAATTGTAGGTAACTATCCACCTCGCGATTAGGTATCAGGTATTAGGTATATAAGACAAAATCGCGATTCATATATGAATAGATTTTTACGTGCACCTCTAGTTTTCTCTTCCTCTTCTCTAAAGCAGCGCAGCATGGCCTCGCCCCCTTTGCTGCCTTTTCCCGAGGGCGGGGTTTATCTTGGTTTGTGATGTCACGAACCCAGGAAGTAACTCGTTGTAGTCATTGAAGCATTGAACTTTCAGCTTCGTAAATTTGCAGATATTGTTTATAATAATAATACGTTTAATTTATATAGCGCCTTTCCCAAGCTCAAGGACACTGCACAATGACAGAAGCAAATACATTCCTATATACATGGACAAGACATTTTCCAAGTCCAGAACATGTGGTTGCAGTTGCATACCACAGTAATAATACAGTATCATAATCAAAATCAAAAGCACAAAAAAAACGAGTGTTGCCTGGGTTGCGTACGTATATGTGGGGCGGAGCTATCAAAATAGGGGCAAGACCCTTTTGGGGTAGAGGCGTGTTTGTTTTGGTGATTTCAAATATCAACATTGGCTACCAGAAATCACTTACTCTGCCTTTAACCGCAGACAGCTAATGTATTTCTCTCTCTCTCTTCCCCAGTTGACTGGTGGTTATTTTTAGCACCACATGCAAGACAATGCACAGAAACCACAGCAACTCATGCTCCAAACTGCACGGTACGTGTTTTTGCAATTTTTATAGATGATGATGTCATGTGTGAGTATAATGTGCTTTACATTCCATTCCAGATACTGCATAATATTCACTGCCCTAAATGCTACAGATAAACACTTGGATTCTTTTGGCTTTGTGCAGCTTATTTTAGTCGGATGTTCCATCAGCAGCTTCTTGTTAATGTGTTTTCTCTGCAGTGTCAGAAAGTTTGTTCAAACAAAGTTTGGGAGCCATAGCAGAGAAAGATCTACCTCCCATAGATAAAAGGCGAAATCTCGGAACACAAAGAAGTTCAACTCCAGATGATCGAAGTGGACGAGAGGGAATATATGGAGAAAGCAGGTCAGAGAGATAGGTAGGTGCAAGACCATGGAGTGACTTAAAGGTAAGCAGAAGAATTTTATAAATGATACGAGAGGGCACAGGTAGCCAGTGGAAGTTGAATAGAATAGGAGTGATATGTGCAGATCGTTTAGTGTAAGTTAGCATTCTCGCTGCAGAATTTTGAATATATTGCAATCGAGAGATGGAGCGTACTGGTAATCCGGAAAAAGAGCGTTGCAGTAATCAAGGCGAGATGTAATTAAAGCATTTACTAGCACACATCCGCCATTAAAGCATGTAACAGTGAGTAAAACAATGGTAATTTGTGTGAATAGAGTATTTGTAATGTAAGCGAGGTTAGCGGCAACCACGCTGGCTATGCTAGCGGGCTATTTGCTAATAGCGGACTCGGGAAATCAAAATAAAACTAGTGATAACAAGGCGCTCTGATTGTTTTTGTTGTAGAATACGATAGGGGATATATTCACACGTTATAGAAACGAAAATGATGGTGTATAAAATTGATTTTAAGATAAAAAATTAGACGACAAAGAATTAACTTGACATAGCTCAAACTCAAAACACACGGCATAATGTTGTACCAGAGAGTCACTAAAAAATCCCCAACACACTAATAAGTATTCTAGGTGGACCTTCATTTGCAGAATTTCAGCCAAAATTCGTAGGCAAAAAAGGTATGTCAATAGCTTAGCGATGTATTAAGCCCTGCTAACAAAGTCGTCACTTTGAAACTAAGCAGCTTGAACCTGAGTGAAATTTGCATGGAGAGCTTTCCCCCCTCATATGAAACTTCCAATCGAGCAGATTCCTATTGAAATTACTGGATTTCAACAGTTTATAATAACAATAAACAATAAATGTGACCGCATGTGGAACGCTACAGTTTAAAAGTCCCATATTTCGGCACTTTTGGAACGCTGCTCAGTAAATCAAATTCAAAGACAAACTAACTGTTGTATAAAATTCTCAACATTTCAGATCTGTTTTGTGGGAAATTTGGGGTATACCTTTATAGAATTTTAGTCTTTATATAATACAGAAATACATATTGTTAGTTGATTCTTGACCACTATGTAGATATTTGTCTGGTGTTGGAGCTGCTGGGACCAGACTTGCACTGTTGGCAAGTGTGTTTTGGGAATCCAGGTCTCTCTCTCACCTGCGTCAAACACGTCATCACTCAGGTGAGACACTTCTAATGTGTGTAAAGTTTCATTTAGACCTGGTGTCTAAAAAAAGAAAGACCATATAAATCAGCACAAGACCTGAAAAACTGTATCTGTCTCAGGTTCTTGAAGGTCTAGAGTATCTTCACAGCCACTGCAAGATCATTCACACAGACATCAAGCCTGAGAACATCATGCTGTGTCTCACATCGCAGTCCTCATCTCGTCTTCCAGGGGGCGCGAAACAAACTTACACTTCAGCCATTAAAACCACAATCCTCCAGGATCCCGGTAGGAAAATTATTAAATGTGAATGAAGTAAATCATTACATTGTATCACTGTAATATATGTAGCATTAATTAATCATCTACTACTTTCACACAGAAGCAGCTGCAAAGCCTGGAAACTTGGATAATATCACGGTGAAAATTGCAGACCTTGGCAGCTCATGTTGGGTGGTGCGACACATTCACTGAATTCATATAATGCTTTCCTCAAAGTCAAAGAATGCACAGCGTGCTCTTGTGGAAGCATATGGATCAATGAAATCACTTGATGTGTATACCTGATTAGATTACTTAACCTCTTTTCTTGTTGTTATAGTACAAACACTTTTGTCAAGAGATCCAGACCAGACAGTATCGCTCTCTGGAGGTTCTTCTAGGCTCTGAATATGGTCCTCCAGCTGACATCTGGAGTGTGGCCTGCTTGGTGAGTCTACAGCTGTCGACAGTGTTTGACGAAATAGAGCCATCCTACTAGAAAATTTCGTCAGGGGTTTCAAAAGTGTACAACTGTTTAGCACATGATTGGATTACTTGGATTACTTCATTGTAAGCAGGCATTGATCTTGTTGTTTGTAGTTTTAAGTCATATTTAGTGAAAAAAAAAGTTAATTGTTTAAAACATTTGCTTCAGTTTTGATGCATTAGAATGATAAAATATATAAAAATATATATTTTATTAAATAAATATATTAATATAAATCTAAGTTCATCATTAATATAAATGTATTTTTATAATTTTATATGTATTATTAATCATTTCTTTTCAGAGCTGAGTAGATTATACAAATTACAGATTACTTTATGAAAACTGTAGTTTGTAACAATCTAGGTTACTCATTTTTAGGTAACATAATCTGGCTACTTTTTTAGATTATTTTTACGAATTCAGAAGCATGGTTTGCAAATCTATTTACACAACATTCGTGAGTATAGTCAAAGCATGACAGTAGGATTTTTAGGAAGGTAAATTTAAAAGAGAAAAAAAAGAATAATTTACTAATTATGTAATCTTTTTCAAATCTGATCATGTAATCCAGATTACATGTAATCAGTTACTACCCAACACTGTTTCTTTTTATCTGTATTATTTTTCAATAGGCATTTGAGCTTGTTACTGGTGATTCCTTATTTGAACCCAAAGCAGGGCATAATTTCTCCTTAGAGGAAGGTAAACTATTTAATAGCCATCATCAATATTTTTTATTAGAGAAGTGTAGATTTGTGGGGTTGACCATTTCTATTATTTTTAGACCACCTGGCTCATATTATTGAGCTCCTGGGTAAGATCCCAGTGTCAGTGGCTCTGTCTGGGAAATATTCCTATCAGTATTTCAACCGCAAAGGTAAGTACAATACTAGATTTGTCTTTCCTTATTCATCTTGGTGTGGACAGGTCAAATTCATCATTTTAGTGCAAGAAGGATGTGTATGATTACCAAAGTAAAATTTATGTTATTCTCCAAAAGAAGTCTTGCAGTGGTTTCATTGCTTTAACTACGTTTGTTGTTGCACAGGTGACCTGCGGCGAATAGCTGTCCTCCGTGCATGGGGGCTGTACGAAGTGTTGGTAGAGAAATATCACTTTCTCCTCAGAGAGGCCTCACTTTTCTCTGATTTCCTGTTACATATGTTGGACTTCCTGCCAGAACGGAGGGCAACAGCAGCTCAGTGTCTCAAACATCCCTGGCTAAAGCTGTAACCCTCTCTGGCTTTTTTTACTTGAATAAGTTTCTGTTCATGTCTGTTTTGTGTGTGTGTCGAATGAAAAGGCCATGGCTCCAAAGTGCTTTTTTTTCTAAATGGGACTGTTCCAAATCTGTAAGACTTTCTTTCCTCTGTGGAAAACGCAAAAAAGATACTTTGATAAATGTCTCTGTATTGAGAGTCAATGGGGTCCGATGTTGTTTGGGCACAACATTCTTCAAAATATCTTTGTTTGTGATCCAGAGTAGAAAGAAATGCATACAGGTAACATTAGGGCAAGTAAACGAAGACAGAATAGTCATTTTTGGGTGAACTATCGCTTTAAACAAGGATGGCTGGGTCTGTAACATAGATTTGTACATATAGCAAAGCTTGCATAGCAAATATATTTAAAGCTTTGGAATGTGTTTAATCGTCTGGTACATACATTCCACTCTTAAATAAGGCCTGTAGTGTTTCTATGCATAGATCAGCGACTAAAAGCTATGATGACCATATGACAGATCAGTTCTCCTGACTTGAGTAATATTGGTGCTCTGAGATGTAAGTAGTGTTTCTGAGTTTAGATATACTAAACAAATCACTGTTTTTTAATCAAAGTGTAAAGAATGAACCTACAATGAGTGTGTTGAAATGTTTTTTTTTTCTTAAGACACTTCACTATATTCATTTGTCACTGTGAATTTTAATGTCTGTTATAATAATGTACACTCATCTGTTTTTCATCATCTGTTTGCCAATCTGCATAACCTTTTTTAGATTGAAATTAAACCTATATAATTTTTAAAGTAATAATATACAACGAAAACTCTACAATTAAAGCAATAAATCTTAATAAATTACAAAATGCAGATTTCTGGAATACTTGATTCTGATTGGTCAGTCTCAGCATTCAGCAGTCAGATATTTTCTGAAATCCTACCGTTACTACTTTATGTCTCTTATATCACAGTGGAAACTTTAACATAATATACAGGAACAGTTATCAAATCATTTCAACTCTTTTTCTCTCTCTCGATAGATAGACAGACAGACAGACATATAGATAGAACGACAGATATACATAGATAGGTAGACAGACATCTACCTATCAGACAGACAGAATGACGGAACAACAGAAAGATAGAACGACAGATAGATATACAGACGTATAAATACAATGACAGAACAATAAATAAGTAGACAGAACAACATAAATTGACAGATCGATAGGCTGACGGACAGAACAGATATTAAGACATAGAATGGCAGATAGATAGAATGACAGCTAAATGGACATATGGATAGAACAGACAGGTAGAACAAGAGAAAGAAAGACCCCTAAACAGTAACACACACACACACACACACACATATATATATATATATATATATATAAAATGATAGATAAGTTGACAGAATTACTTAAATAGACATGCGGACAGAACGACAGATAGAATGATATTCAGAACATCAGTAAGACAGAGAACAACAAAAAAGATAGATAGATAGATTCTAACAAAAGAAGACAGATTCAGGGCTCTTTGCTGGTGGAGTCTGCTGCTTCCTCTGTGCTGAGTTTGATCTCTTCCTCGTTGTCTTTGTCCTCCTCATTAGCAGCAAGCTCTTTGGCTGAGCCGATCTCTAGCTCTACCACCTTTCTCTGTTTCCCTTCCTTTTCCAACCATCTGTAGTTGTAATAGTTCATGATGAAAAGGAAGATACCTCCAAGCAGCATCATCATGCCACAAGCAAAGTACATGTATTTGTAGTCCATGAAGATGTCGACCAGCAAACCTGAGGAAGATATCTGTGAATAAACATCCAGAACATTGTAACGCAGAGAGATATGTCAGTCAGTGAGGATCTCATATTTGGACTTACCAGAGATCGGTGGCCCCAGCAGGACAGGCCCACACTCTATAATGGTAGCAAGCCCAACCGCACTGGAGAACCGCTGGGCTCCCACCAAATCCATGAGTACCTCGAACAGGAGAGCACACACCATCCCAAAAGCCAGGCCAAAGAAAACTGCGTACACCACCAGGCCACTGTAACCTGGTAAGAGCGGACACATCATATGGCACAGGCCATTATATGTCACAGCGAAGCTGAAGAAATACTGGATCTTGGGTCTGATCCATCTGGTGTTGGCGACCAAACCCGTTCCTGGACGTGCAAACATGTCTACTAGAGCAAATATGGAGAGCAGGAATGCTGCGGAGTACTCATCTATCCCCTGATGCTTGGCATATGGTGCCAGGAAGACCACTGGAGCAAAAAATCCAAAAAACATGAGCACATTCCCCACCAGATAGATAAGGAAACCTCTGTGCTTTAAGAGGGAGACATCAATGAATTGGTTGACTTTCGTGGCACAGACTGACTGCTTGGACTCGTCTCGTCCAGCTGTCTGAGAGGTGACGTCCAGTTTTCCTGTGTCATTCTCATCAGTGGTTTTCCTCACTGGCAGTTTTGTTTTTATCTTGATGGGTCTCATAAGGGATCCTGCCACGCAGCAGTTGAGCAGCACTCCTCCGAGGATGAGGAAGCTTCCTCGCCATCCAAAATGGTCAAAGAGAAACTGGTTGAGGGGAGCCAGGGTGGACAGGAAGACCGGGCTACCCGCCATTGCCAGGCCATTTGCTATTGGCCTTTTCACAAGGAAGTATTTACCGATTATCGTAAGAGATGGTTGCAGGTTAAAAGCTAAGCCAAAGCCTGTAAAACAAAAGCATTTTATGTGAATTTTCAACGAGTTAACATTTGACAAAGTACATAAATCCTGTATTTGAGAAGTACAGATGTCCTGAGGACACATCACTCCAATAAAAGTACTCTACTTGAGGGTTAAAAATAACCATGGCTTATTTGGCAACCCAGCGCTGGTTAAATATTGGACAGAACACATGCTGGGTTATTTTGACTGGTTGGGTTAAATGTTTGACCCAACATGTTGGGTTGTATTATTTGTTTAAAAATTACTATATAATTGCTGGCTAAAAATGGGTTGGAAACTAGAAATCACACACTCAGAATTACTAGCGGCAACAGTAATAATCAAAAGGTGAACATTCATTTATAAGCAAGAACACATTGACAAATTGAATTTATTTGGGTGAATACAGCATAGTTTACACAATATTACATACATTTTAACTCGGTTAACAAGCATTTTAGAAATAAAAATGTAATATTTAAAAGTAACATTTTAATTCAAGTGTATTAAACCGTTCTCTGTTATCCTTTTTAACCGAAATAGGTGTGTCGCTGAAATCTGAGCCGGTGATGGGCTGCTGTTCGGCGGGGAAACTGCGAACCTCAGACCGCCGCCTCGCATTTCACTTACAGCTGAAAGATGCCGTGACTGACTCCATATCCTGCCCATAAACAACCAGTACTGAGATTAGAGAACATATTTTAACATCAAAATAAATTAAATTCAGTATTATAAATTGAAATCAGTTTATGTTATGCAAGGCAAAAGGTGTTTCTCTCATGCAAAACAACCGCTGCTGGTGCAGTCACCTGACTGACATCTCGACCCTGTATGTTGCCTTGTGTAAAATAAATCTTTTACAGCACAGTAAAGACTTTATAGATGAAATAAACCGTATACAAACCTTTCTTTCACTGAAGAAGTGCACCAGTTCGGCGGCGCAGACAGCTCTCTCTCCTGAAGAGGACGCAAAAAGCCCGCGCTTCAACACTCAAAACTCAGCGGATGGGCAGAAAAAATAACCCAGCATTGTAGGTATCAAAAGTAAATAGGATTTGACATACTCCATAATGCTCAAAATTCCTCTTTGAGAGAAGGGTCTAATGTTCCAGTCACACTGACATACACCACCATTCAAAAGTCTGGGAAGATTTTTCTTTTCTTTTTTTTTGAAAGAAAGAAATGAATACTTTTATTCAGCAAGGACACATTACATTGATCAAAAGTGACAGAAAAGACGATTAATGTTTCAAAAGATTTCTTTTCAAATAAAAGCTGTTCTTTTAAAAATTCTAAATCATTAAAAAATGTATACAATTTCCACAAAAATATTATGTGGCACACCTGTCTTCAACATTGTTGATGATAATAATCAGAAATGTTTCTTGATCATCAAATCAGCATATTAGAATGATTTCTGAAGGATCATGTGACACTGAAGACTGGAGTAATAGCTGAATATATTTGAAAATAAAAGTATTACTGTCTTTACCGTATATTTCATCCAATAAATGCAGTCTTTGTGAAGAAACTTTTGAACGGTAGTGTAGATATGATGTTAAATAGTTTAGAGTCTGATCTAATACTATTTAGCAGTCAGCACACTGGAGCGCTGAGAATCATTTTACTCCCTAGTTTTTGCTCATTTTGAGTCGAACAAGACAGATTCAGTGATTTATTAATTTGAGACTTTCTTCAAGTGATTATTGAATTAGTGAGTGCTGCCACTGAAACTCACAGTTTTACAAATGCATCATAAAAGAACACATGAACAAATTGATTCTAAAGAATGATTCATTCAAAATCTCTATTCCGTCTCGGATCAGTCACTTCACCTCAAAATAACAAGGAATGGCGTGTTTTTCTAAAACCCAGAATATTAATTTAAACATGGAGATCAAACAGACAGATTTGACCTTGCAGTTGTAAACTTTGATCACACACACACACGCACGCACACGCACACACACACACACATGCAGGGGAGGAACCCCAGTGCACTGTACTGACCAATCACAATCTAGCATGGTTTTTATTAGCAGAAGAACAATAGGACAAGCAAGAAAATGTATATAAATGTTATAAACGTTGAAATGTGTACCTCCAATGACTCCCACGCATAAATACAAATGCAAAATTGTGGTGCCAAAAGAAGCCGTTACCATAGCAACCCCAACCATTAGCCCACCAACTATCACCACTGGGCGGCTCCCATAGCGGTTCACCAAAATACTGCTCACAGGTCCTGTAAGGTGACACAGAAAGATGATGCAATGCTCATATTAAAAGTAATACTTAAACCTTGACTTGTAAATCTAAACTTGGTTTGGATGTGACTATGCAAAATTAGACTAAACAGGATCACAGCTCTGGCTCATTATGCAACCATGGGGACAAAGTAATCTTTGATTTGGGCTCCTTCTGTTATTTGCTTACTTCTAGCACATATTGAACGGCTCTGCCTGATTGTGGGAGCACCTGGAATGCCAAGCAATGGCGCAGCTTTCCAAAAATGACATACATGTATATATTACCATGCAAAGTTGAGTAATATGCTTTCTAACCTCCTGCATACATGGTAGCCAGCATGATGGAGGAGACCCAAGCTATCTCACTGTAGGAGATGGAGAAATACTCCTGGATTTCCTTGAAGTAGATGGTAAGGGACTTGGGAAAGGCGTAAGAGCAGCCGATGGAGATGAAGGATCCAAACACCACAGCCCAGCCCCAGCCTCCATCTGGAGGAGTGTAGCCCAGGTTTGTGGTAGCTGACTGGGGCATATTTACTTTAGTTCCTCTCTAAAATAATAATAATAACAAAAAGTATGATTTCATCAGTATTTTTCAATAAAAGTACAGAACACGTATCTACATTCACTCAGAAATCATTTAGAAACTTTCTAGTTGATTGAAAATCTTTGTACATATTTATTTATCAATATATCAATATCAATATATCTACATTTCCACTAACTAAAAACTTTCTAGGAAAAGTATATAAATATCTGCAAAGTATAAGAGACAGGATTAGTGAGCTTACCTCTCTACAGGAGTTGAGAGACAACTGGCAAAGCTTCCAGATGGCTACATGTTCGTGCCCTGCTATCTTTTTTTCTTCTTCTTCATTTTCTTATCAGGTCTCTTTTTTTGTGGTTCTCCATATCACGTGAAATGCCTTGCCCTTTTTTTAAAGAGAGAGAGAGAGAGAGAGAGAGAGACTGAAGGCGTGGATACATTTTTTAAATTAAATATATTTATGAATATATAAGTATCATTTTATATGCACATTTACACAGTCACATACAAAATTTAAAATGTAACTACATTTAATAAATAAATAAATAATAGCAAATTATTAAATAGTAATAGTAGGACTTGCAGACCAGTGTTGTTTTAGCATTATTTATATACTTTATTAATATTTTGATTAAGCTTTTATTTTTTACATTTCTGTATTAGTCATTTTGTGATGTGCTTTTGTCCTTTTTTACGAGTATTTCTATGCTAAGTTTTAGTATTAGTTTAGTGAGAGTACTAACTCTCAGTTTTAGTTTTGTTTTAGTAAATAAGATCTTTATTTATTTAAATTAGTTGCCAATGCAATATTTATAATTTTCAATTAATTAAAAAAAGTTTTTCTTATATTTATATTTCTTTTTTATATTTTATTTGTTTATATCTTTTATTTTTAGATATCAATTATTTAGTATTTATTTAATAAATTGTTTAGTAATTTCAGTAATTTGACTTAAACTTATTGATTTCATTCAGTTGCCAAAGCAACATTTATTTACCTTTTTTAGTTTACGTTTTACTTTCAAATTTTTTTAAATGCGAAAAATAAATGTTTAACAGTTTTAGTTAACAATAACACCACTGTTGCAGACAGATTTTCTCTTGATAAACTTTCACCTAGCAGGTATGGGAATTCATCGTTGTGTTATTATTTCATATCTAAATCCTAATGGTGATTTCAGACGAAAGTCTATCTCCTGTCTCTCCAGTAGATGTCAGTGTTGTATAAATGTCACAGAGCAGGTCGCGCTGCTTGCGGCCTAGTGGAAGCTTTTGCTATAAAGGCCTAAACACATTCCTACTAATACAATCACCTAAAAATGTAACAATGTCTTCATGCAGTAACAATTCAGAGAATTTTACTTGAACAGCACCAATATTGTTATGAATCTATGGCATCTGTCTTGCTCTTCTGCTTTGTGAATCCAGTCAAATATATTTTTCATGATATATGCTTTTTCTAGAAAACTGTTTTCATAAAATATAATAATTGTTTTTTTTTTAGTGCTTCAGGTTTTATTGAATGTTATCTGTTTTGTTACTTTACTCATTACGTAATGTCCCAGTGCATTTCATTTGGATTTGCACCGATTACTGATATAATCGTGGCATAGTACATTGTGTTTTTTCTCATTTTAGGTTGAATATTATATCTGCTTTACATATTGCTCATGAATCAGTTGCAGTTCATGCACAGGAAGTTATGGTGGCTGCACTATTTTTGCCTAGGGCTCATTTTCACTAAAGGAGTGTCTCCTATTTCTCAACCGTGTGGGGGGAGGGATTAAACAAAGGCCCACGGCTCCACACGGACTTGAGACAAACAAAAGAATTTAAGTGCGAAATCCCACGAAATTTCCAACACATCCACAGCTAACCGACATTTAGCTGCCAGTTCACAGTGGCTCTGCGCAAGCAAGCAGGTTTTTTGAGCGAGTTAGGCCTAGTTCTCTCTCTCCCTCTCCTCTGTGCTCTTTCCCGCACTCACTGCTGATCCTTCCAGTGCCGAACAAAGATGATTACTCAGGAAGCGCTTCGTCCAATCAGACGAGGCCTTACATCCTGCTAGTGGGAGGGCAGCCAGTCACGGCCCTGCTCTGATCAGACAGGCCTGAGCTCTGAGTGTGGAGAGGAGAGCCCTCCCTTGTCTAAAGGCTGAGGCTGTCCTCCATGTTTTAGAAGTATTGACATTACACTGTTTCAGCCATGCATCCACAGAGGTAAGCCTGATGTTTTCTTACGTCTGTCCTTTCTTGTCATTGTACTATTTTCATCCACTGCTAACACTGTGAATTGCAGATTTGATTCTCCAGTGACTGGGGAGGCCTAGCAAAGGCCTGTCTCTCAGAAAAACAGGGCAGAGGAGGAAGGAGGTGGGGGAGAGGGCCAGAGAAGGGGGGTCAGGCTCTCCCTCTCACTCTTCTGAGCTTTGGCCCGTGTGCTGCTCGGTCACATGGTTACACGGCAGACGAAGTCAGCTATCACTCATTGCTGTAGTGACAAACAGCTCAGTGACAGTCATTTCTGGATATGTAGGGCCCTCTGTTGATCTGCCCCACGTAGGGGGTGGAGGATCAGGGGGGTGGGGTGTTCGGGTGATGTACTTTTGTAAGCTGATTGCCTGTCCCATCGTCTGTTTGTGTCACAAGCCCCGCCATAGAAAATGGAGGCATCTGTTAGGGCCTTATTAGAGAGCTGAGAGCCCCAGCTGTGGTCATTTTACACAGGGGCAGGATGGGTAATTCAGGACGTGAGCTACCAATGAGGGGCGGAGAGTTGAATTCGTAACTTTAAAAAAAAAAATATATATTCCATTTTATGCAAATGTTTGTATTATGTTTTCAGGTTATACTTTTAGTTTCAGGAGGGATGATAGATGACATTCTAGTGTCATTCTTCCATTCTTCATTTAGTCGGCGGTAAAGCTATTTTTTGTGCTGTTTTTGAAAACATCCTTAAGAAAATAAATGGGTATCTGCATTTTGCTAGTATTTTTTACTGTCAGTCACATTGCAAGTATGAGTTAAAAAATAGTCTGAGACACCATTTTTTTTCAAGCATGGATTATTCTTGAATAAGGATTTTATCTGATTCATACACATCATGCAAAGACTTTATAATAAGGAAATGGGGAAGTAATTTTTCCTTAGGCCAATAATCAGCATGCATACTCTACAATGTAATGCCTGCAGACAGCCACATGGCAAAAAAACATTGAGTTTATCAGAATTATGGTTGACTTTCATTTTCTTTGAGCAGGAATTGTTTCCATTGCTTTATTGCAAAGTTAGCATTAGCACATCTAAAATATTTTTTTTATTTGAAATTAAAAGGTTGAATTCAGTTCCTTTTTAAACTTAATGTAAAAACAAAACAGATTCCTGTCAGACTAGCCTGTGGTGTAAAACAGCATTTTTAAAAAGATTATTTGGATGACGTTTACATATTATTATTCATCTCCTTTAAGTGTCTTTAGAGATTTATGGTGAAGTTAACAATAAAATAGCACTGCCACGCACACACACACACACACACAGCTGCTCCCAAAGACAAAACAAGCGAGCACAAACCACACGGGACCAAAAGCCTCCTGCCGCATTCCCAACGGATCCTTGGCCTTTCTAATGATATTTATGGCTGCGTTTAAAAAAAAACCCATTCAATACATATCGTATTTCACCTGTTTATCAACAACAAATGGCTTGTGAGTTAGTTGTTGTAATTATGAACAATTAATTTAATTACAATCACAATACAGTCGGCTAGACCTTTGTATATTGTTAGCCTAACTACTCTTTATGAGAAAATGACTGGAGGGTTTTACGTCGGTACGGTGCAGCTCAGGTTTTGTGTGTTCCCAGCGAGATTATGCCACTGCGATTGGGATTCCTGTCAAGGAAACAACGTTATAAAGGATTGTGGTGACTGGCTTTCTGCCATTTGGAGGAAATGGCCAGTAGTGGTCTGACAAGGCTATTTTGCCTGCGTTATATCAGTAAAGAGCAACAAAAAAAGTAAAATCGTATCAACAACGACATCTGTGACAGGAAACAACTGTGTGCTTGTAACGTCACTGCTTGCCCTTGAAATGATTCGCAAAGTCACCGTGAACCACAAAGCTGCTCTTTTTAACAGCTCAAGATTACAATCTGGGAGAAAGGTTTGCCTTGTCTGAAAGGCAAAACGTTTGTTTGCATGTTGATACTCAAGTGCATTACCGCTTCACTTGTTTTTCTCAGCTGTGGCTCTTGAGACTGACCTATATGCACAGGTTTCTCTGGTTCTCTCTATTTACTGTAAGCTCCTGTGCCATGGACGTGCCAGAGCCCGTGTCTCTGGCCTAGAGGGAGGGGGAAGGGGAGCTCGAGCAGAGCGGTGGGGGAAGGGAGGCACTCTCATTTCCTGCGAAGAGAGAAAAAAAGACCTCGGCTCACTCTCTGACCAGTTATCTCCACATTCACAGCTCTTCGATTTATTTGGTCTGTTAGCGAGGACCTCTGATTGTCTCTCTCTGCTCAGATGGTTCTAGAAGATCCTGTTTTGGAGGCCGGTTTGCTTGCAGAGCGGTGGTTTTCTTTCTCTTCATTGGATCAGCTTCAGGACTTCCTGTTTCTTTGATTTCAGTGTAGAGATCTGGATTTTCAGCCACGCAGTTGGCTTGACATTGTTTGACCTTTCTGAAGCGAGCAGGAAAAGAGAGGCCTGGTGGATGGGAGTTTTTGACGTGACGTGGCCCTAATGTGACATAACATCCATGCGGCTCCTTACGGCCTCGCATTAAAGTAAAAAATGGAGAGCCCTCAGGCCCTGGGCTGCACGCTTAGATGTGCATTTCCCACCTCAGACATTGCATGTCTTATTTAAGTTTGCTGAAACGGATATTCTTTCTCCAGACTTATGTCATTATTGTCGTTTCTGACACATAATCACTGATTTTTCCGAACAACCTGGAATATTTTCTTGTGAGAAAGGTGAGTTTTATTCATCGCCATGGAGGATTATGTGCCATTTTGGATTTTTTGATGGATTTCTCCCTTTTATATTGTCCTCTTGAAGGATGTCTCTGAATATCTAAAAGTACATGATTTTTTTTCTACGATGTCAAGCCGTGGCCCTGTCAATGAGAATTAGTTAAAAGACTAAGGCCTCATTGTGGCCTAATGATCAATCCTCTCAATCGTGCTCGTCGTTCTCAACACTGGTCCTAATTCTGACCTCATGTAATGGAGAACCGTTGCCAGCTTCTAATCTTTTCTGGTCTTTTCTTTTGCACAAAGACTGGGATCAAGGCCTTGTCGTTATAGGATTTTGTTTGTGCCATTGGCCTTGTACCGCCTCTTCTCTTTCACCTGTCATTTACGAGCTTCTTTTTGGTACCCGCCATTTCTGTCCTGCCCTTGCGGTTGATTGATTGACCGTAGTGGGTTTCCTCTGTATGGGGTTAAATAAGGCCTCATTGTGGTCAGGATACGTGTGGTTGAGTGTTAAATAGAGTAGTCACCTCTTTTTGTTGTTGTTAATTTCTTCAGCTCAGAAACTCGAGCAGAACAAAATTTTATAGAAATCTTCCTTAAAACTGTCACATTAATCGTGTAAGACTCAAAGTATTTTACGCAAATTTGTTTTGGGTAGTCTTGTCCACTGAATTCTCACTGGCTAGAAATACCATTTCACAAAACTGTTGGATATATTAAACGTCAAATTTGTTGTGTTGTGCACAATAATGTTTTTTCAGCAGCACATACTAAAGGCCTTCGCTTGCCAAGAGCAACGCAATGTGAAAATCTGAACTGCAAACGACCAAAATTTTCATCTGTCCGATGAGATTTCATTGTAGGTGGGGCTACTCAGCACAACGCCACAAAAATTGAACCCAAGTGACGAATAAAAATGTGCTGTCACTCGTTGCAGTCGTGGCTGATTAAATGGCATTTATGCTGACAATGATTGACTCATTGGAGATCTTCAAATCTCTGAGCTGTTGGTTTCTAGTCGTTCCAAATCTGCAGTAATATTCAAATGTATCATGTGGCGAATTGCTCCTATTGGTTGTCGCTGTTTATTTGCGCAAACTGATTGCGACATCAGTGGTCTCTGATGCTAATGTCACCAGAAATAACCTGTTCACTGAAAATGATTTTCTTCAAACTGCATCTTTTTAATAATGTTTTTGTAACCTTTTATGATGCCCATGCGCTCTTTTTGTCACAGAAAATTCACACTTTAGCACTTCCCGCTTTTTTTTTTTTTTGTGGCTGGTCAGGGCACTGTGTGATAGTATGGGTTATTTTAAGGCCTGCATCTATTTTATTTTCTAAGCGAATGACATATTAATTAATGTGAAGGAATGTTTTTTTTGACACATTGTGTGAAGGGTTTCAAAATAATGCAATGTTTTGTTTTAACGTCTTTGTCCTTATTAGTCATATAATTTCTTTTGTTTTTACTAAATTATATAATGCAAAGCATACTAAGACTACCAAATTTTGCTTTAAGTTTGATCGCAACATATAATCATTGCTGTTAATAGTGTTCACCGTCTGTTTGATTACATGACATTAACTAACTGCTCGATTTTTACCGTATGTTTCTGCCATATGGACATCAACTTGAAGCGCCTCACCACTGATAAGCTATTACTAAATATAATGTAGAAACGTACATTTTCTGTAAAGCTGCTTTGCAACGATTTGCATCGCGAAAAGCGCTTTACAAATAAACTTGAATTGAAATGAACTAAGTCAGACAGCCTAGTGTAAATGTTATGCTTTATAGACCACATTTTGAATGTATTCATGTCAGTAGCTGATGGTATTTTCGTACAGATTATGCCTGAACTTGGACGAGGTCAAATCCTCTCAGACAAGAAGTAGACTAATGAGACTGAATTAAAGACACTCTCCGGTGCTCAGCAGACGTCTACTTCGTAATCCCTTGTGAGTGGACCTGTTCACTGTGACGTTCCCCACAAAAATTATTGCTTAATTTGAAGGAGGTGCTGATCTATTACTAGACCCAGAGCGAGAGAGAGTTTACGTCTTGCATGTCTCGATCAGACGAGTAAGGTTAAACCGCTTAATATCATCTTGTAAATTCACTCTACAGGCCCATGATTGGTTACAGCACAGTTCAGACAAAGCAATACTCATGCAAGGGTCTCCTTGCACTAGATGTGGAATGGAGGACGATTGCAATGAACAACAACAACATAACTCTGGAGATTAGATTGCATCACCCAAGTCCTCACGAGATTTCAGTGTCTTATTCCAGCGTTTTATTTTGCTCTCTCTCTACTTCATTTAGTTTGGCTGTGGAGGAAATAAAGACGGAGTCTGATGCTGTTGATGGGATGGAGGTGTCCATGCCACCCAAAGGTATTTTTTTTTTCTTTGATTCTAATGTGACACTTTTGTTGTATCATTTTGCTTTAGCTTCTCAGTTCACGCAATCAGACTCCAAATATAGACTGTCAGATTGTGAGAGTTCAGTTCATGAGCTGAAATGAATAAAAAGCGAGTCACGCTTTTAATCTGAACCACATCAAATGTGGCATGCAACCTAATTTTGTCTTTCATTATGCCGACTGGTTGTTGCTATCTGGTACTTCGTGTTAGTAGGTTAGTCAGACATTTGATACGACATCTTTTGTTTTAGTCTTGAAGATGTGCATAAAAGGCAACCCTTTTTGTGCATGAGGAGGTCGATGCTTTGAAAGGTCACAATCACAGGCCCAGCTGGGTGAGGTGTTGTATTAACCATGCCTTGCATAGTAAAGCAGCTGTGGTTCTTTCATCAGCGGTCCCTGATCTAGGATCAGCGGAGCAGGCGCTGACTGCGCAGAAGAGGAAAGCACCCAGTCCTCCACATTCCTCAAACGGACACTCACCCTCTGAAACGTCACCCAGTCCCACAAAGAAGAAGAAGAAACCGGGATTAGTCAACAACAAAGACCAAGTATGTCCCCTCCTTGGCTTCTCTCTTTTGTTGAATTGTAATTGGTTTGAGCTGATAATTCCTGCTCAGATGAATTGAAAAACATTTGTAGTATCTAAAACAGACCTTTGGTTTGGAAGTCAAACTCTTGTCTCTTCCTGTGTCCTTTTACATTTTTGTTGCATTTTTCTATTCAAACGGCCAATCGGAATAATCAGGATTGATTGTGGCTTGTAAATATGTGTGTGTTTGACTTTAATTTCCATTCAATGTGCAGTTTTTAATGATAAAACACTGGTCTCTGAAAGGGCCGAATGCTTTTACTGATTTGCATGAACAAAGTCGACCACTTGGGGGATTTCTGTCCTGTAAGCTACGAGGGTGTCCTCAAAAAAACATTTGGCCACTACAGGCATATTTAAAGGATATAGTTCAACCCAAAACATCATTTACTCACCCTCATGTCATTCCAAATATTATCTTCTTTAGTGGAACATGTTTTTGTCCATACAATGAAAGCCAATGGTGTCCAAACAACATTGGACAAAATATGGACAAAAAACACTGAGACAATTCTTTCTGTTCCACATAATAAATAATGTCATACAGGTTTGAAAAGAGACAATGGTTAATGTTTAGTTTTTGGGGGAGCTATCACTTTGATGAATTTATGTCATTGCATTAGATAGTAAAATGAATATTTAGTTGACACACTGTTATACATATTTTAATGATGTACTGTTTATAATGAAGGCAAAATGTATTGTGACACTTTCTGGTCATCTCATGTTTGTGTGACATGTACCACACCGTTCAGAGGTTTGGGGTTGATATTTGATAAGATTTTTTAATGTTTTTGAAAGAAGTCTCTTATGCACGCCAAGGCTGCATTTATTTGATCAAAAATACAATAAAACTTTAATATTGTAAAGTATAATTACAAATGGTAACACTTTATTTTAAGGTGTCTTTATTACACGTTACATGTACTTATTATTGTAATAACAATTAATTATGCATAATTACATGCAAGTAACCCTAAGCCAAACCCTAATCCTAACCCTAACCATATAGTAAGTATATGTAATTAATTAATATCACTCAGTACTTAAATGTATAAATACACTGTAACAAGGACACCTTAAAATAAAGTGTAACCTTACAATTTAAAAAATGTAAGGTTTTAAAATGTTATTTATTCCTGTGATATAAAGCTGAATTTTCAGCACCATTATTCCAGTCTTCAGTGTCACACGATCCTTCAGAAATTTGCTCAAGAAACATTATATAAAAGCATTCATTTATTTAAAAAAATCTTACTGACCTCAAACTTTTGAACGGTAGTGTATATACTTAATGTGATGAACTGCACCTGTGGTTACCAGCTGGTTAAATCCACTGCAAAAATAGCTTAAAGGGAAGTTAGTTCTGAGAAAAGCTGTTGCTTTTGTTACTAATCATTTGTTTGCAGATGGCAAGTGTCCAAATGCTTCTTTTAGGGACCACTGTGTGTTCACTTTATTACAGATAAAAATCAAGTGCACTGATTTTATTATATAGAAATATAAAAAACAAGTGAAATTAAACAAGTGGAAAGTAGTAAAATTACTAAAACTTATATAAAAATAAGTAAAAGCTTGCAGTTGGCAAGTGTCCAAATGCTTCTTTTAGGGACCACTGTGTGTTCACTTTATTACAGATAAAAATCAAGTGCACTGATTTTATTGAATCGTGTGCTGTCGTTGTGGTGGTGTGTTGCAATGCATATGAACAATGTTTCATGAAAGATGCCAAATGTGGATTTGCTTATTGGTCTTATTTAAAAAAAATATATACTAAGCAAATTTATATTAATTGATTTCTTTTGATACCTTACAGGTATTGAAAACTAATTATTAGCTGTCAATTTTTGTGATTATGTTTAATATAGTTCCATTAAATCACAACTTGGTCTAAAGTATACTTTGCCACTGTCTCTTGATCCTGCTAACCTGTATTTGGCATCTGATAGTAATTTAAGATTCCGTTCAAATCCTGGCGAAACACACTTGATCTCAGACACCACGTGTTTCTCAGATCACACATGGGTCATGCAGTGTGTTTAGGGAAATGTGAAATGAAATCCTACAGTATCTTCCCAGTGTGCCGCTTTTGACCCAGTGGTCATGTGACTGCTTACCTACCCGTGCTTGATTTATTGCAGTGTTAATTGAAATAAGTGGAAAGTACTAAAATTACTAAAACTTATATAAAAATAAGTAAAAGCTATATAGAAATATAAAAAACAAGTGAAATTAAACAAGTGGAAAGTACTAAAGTTACTAAAGCTTAAATAAAAATAAATAAAAGCTATATAGAAATAATGTGCTATAAGAAACAAATGGCAAAGCATGTAACAAAATTATTAAAACTGAAACTAAAATTAATTGAATTATTAATTTTGCAGTGCCTTGCTACGTTTCCCCTGCGAGTGTTGTGGCTTGTGATTTGACCCCTTGCCCTGTCTCTCTTGCCTGCATTTCAGTGTGAGCTAAGACATGGTCCCTTTTACTATGTCAAGCAGCCCGCACTCACCACAGACCCTGTTGATGTTGTACCGCAGGACGGGCGGAATGACTTCTACTGCTGGGTGTGTCACCGCGAGGGCCAGGTGCTCTGCTGTGAGCTCTGCCCGCGCGTCTACCACGCCAAGTGCCTCAAACTGGCCGCAGAGCCTGAAGGCGACTGGTTCTGTCCAGAGTGCGAGGTACTGACTGTATATGTTGGCTGTTATGTCATGGGACTGTCCTTCTGCCACTTTAAATATGTTCAGAGCATGAAGCACTATATAGCGATAAGTACTGGCCATAATCAGTCATATGGAAATTTAAGATCTGTTCCAAAACCTAGTGAGCTGCCTACTTATTTTGAGGGACAGGCACAGTTCTGATGTGAAGACTGTTTAAAAAAACTGTAAAAGCTATATAGAAATATAAAAAACAAGTGAAATTAAACAAGTGGAAAGTAGTAAAATTACTAAAACTTATATAAAAATAAGTAAAAGCTATATAGAAATATAAAAAACAAGTGAAATTAAACAAGTGGAAAGTACTAAAGTTACTAAAGCTTAAATAAAAATAAATAAAAGCTATATAGAAGTATATATTTTAAAAAAACTAATACAAATGGCAAAGCATGTAACAAAATTACTAAAACTGAAACTAAAATTAATTGAATTATTAATTGAAAAAGTATTAATTAAAAAATTAAAATAAAAAAATCCAAATATTAGTAAGTACTATAAAAGTATGTAAATAAAACTAAAATAGCATTTTCTGACATGACTTTCTGCTGTGGAACATAAAAGATATTTTGAGAATTGTCTCGGTGATGATACAATGGAAGTCAACAGGCTTGAATGTTGTTTGATTCCCAACATTCTTCAAAATATCTTCTTTGGTGTTCCCGAAGGGTAAACTATCCCCTTTAAAGATGCATTATTTTGGCCAAAATATCGCAGTATCTTTTGTGGAGAATCAATGAATGTTTTTATCCAAAATAGCAGACGAGTCACAATAAATGTTGATTATAAATTAACATTTCAATCAGTACTAAAAAGTGTTGATTAAAAGTCGTTTACCAGTATAATTAAATTGGCTGTTTTGACCAATATTTGAGCGTATTATATATTTTTATGCTTATCGTGTTATCACGTATCAGTATTGTGTTTTTAGCTTAGCGACGAGTGCTTTGAGTGAGCGCTATTTTTTTTATCTGCTTTTGAATTATGAGGTTCCATAACAATTAGGATGCTGTCTAGGCAGTAGACTCACTAGGTTTTGGAACACTAAGTATGACATACAGGTGCTTCAGCACTCCTTACTTAAGAGTTTTATGCTTTTGTTTGGACTAGAATGAACTAGACAATTTAGAAACTGGTTAAACAGGTTGAATTTGCTGTGTATGGGGTGTATTTGCTCTGACAACAATATATTTTGCTCACAATTTTTGCCAAATCTTGTCATGCATCATTAAATCTGAAATTTGCTCACAAATCAATTTATTCTGGTACAATTCAGCTGAAAGTAGCATCAATGCATTTCTACATCCCTAATCCAGAGCAGATGTCATTCAGTTGTTCATTCTTACCAACAGTAGAAAGAATTTATTTTAATACATTTTATTATATCAAGTTAAATAGACAGTAACTGAATCAACAGTCACTTTGAGAATGTGTGAGAGCACATGAATGGTTATAAACTGTATGTATGTGATTTATGAATATATTACAGTCATTTCACTCTCTGCTTCAGAAAATAACGGTGGCTGAATGCATAGAGACTCAGAGTAAAGCTATGACCATGCTGAACTTGGAACAGCTGTCCTACCTGCTGAAGTTCGCTTTGCAGAAAATGAAACAGCCAGGGGTGAGTCAACCATACCACATTAAATCCTCACAATTTATTTAATCACTCCATAGTTTCATTTTGATGGTCTCAGTTTTTATGTGATTACATTACATTGATACATTGACCCTTGCGTTGTATCATTATGAATGATTTATCTTGCAGACCGAACCGTTTCAGAAGCCAGTGTCACTTGAACAGCACCCGGATTATGCCGAGTATATATTTCACCCCATGGACCTGTGCACTCTAGAGAAGGTAGATCAGGTTTTCTGCATTACAAGTGTCCAGGTACTTTATGTGTTCATTTTGAAGAGTGCATCTACTGTTTTATCATGTAAAACCAATAAACATCTTTTTGTCTTTTTTTTTTTTTTGAAGTTTAGATTTTGAGGCCACTGTATGTGCCTAAAGATAATAAAAAAAACTGTAACTGAGAAATATGTGTGTCTGTAGAATATCAAGAAGAAAATGTACGGTTGCACAGAGGCATTTTTGGCTGACATGAAATGGATTCTACACAACTGTATCATATATAATGGAGGTTAGTGCAGGTCTGTGAAATCAGTGCGCATGTATCATGACATATCTGTACATTCATGAAATTTCAATGGGTCTATTTCAGGAAACCATAAGCTAACGGCAACTGCTAAAGTTATTGTCAAGATCTGTGAACATGAAGTGAGTACTGTACTATCCTTACAATACATTGCATGCAATACATGTTATATATATAAACCAAATACTTCCATTCAGAAGTTTGTTTCTTAATGGTGAAACCAGAGATATTAGTTTTATTTACTTTTTTTCTATTTTAATACATTATAAAACGTATTTTATTTCTTTAATGGCAAAGCTGAATTTCTCCAGTCTTCAGTGTCACACGATCCTTCAGAAATCATTCTAATATGCTGATTTGCTGCTCAAGAAACATTTCTTATTATTATCAATGTTGAAAACAGTTGTGCTGCTTAGTATTTTTGTGAAAACCATGATCCATTTTTTTCAGGATTCTTTCATGAATAGAAAGTTCAAAATAAGCACATTTATTTGGAAAAAAAAAACATTATAGATGTAATTACTGTCAGTTTTGATCAAATGAATGCATCCATCCAAGGTGGTCTAAGGAAAGAATTACAGTATCTATAAATCATCCACAGATGAATGAAATTGAGGTTTGTCCAGAGTGCTACCTGTCCGCCTGTCAGAAGAGGGACAATTGGTTCTGTGAACCTTGTGTAAGAGGATGACCATTTTTAATCTTATATTAGTAATTTTGAAATATGTTTTTAAAAAAAATATCTTGCTGTATTTAATCGGTGGCTAATGGTCATGTTGCTTTCATGTAGTCTCAGCCTCATCCTTTGGTGTGGGCCAAACTGAAAGGTTTTCCCTTCTGGCCCGCTAAAGCCTTGAGGGACAAGGATGGTCAGGTGGACGCACGGTTCTTTGGCCAGCATGACCGGTGAGGCTGTTAATCTTAAACATAAACAATATATTGAATATTTACAAAATATAAAAATATATGAAAAAAACTAAGATCCAGCAAATCAGATATTGAACTTAATTTGCTTAGTTTTAATAGCATCTGTGATTTAAACGTAGTAGCAAATACATTTGGGAAGTTTGTTTCATTTTAGTGGATTAGTTCTTTCCAATTCTAATTTTTCAATTTGGCTACAATTGCTACAATGTGTTTAATTATGTAAGTCTGCATAGTATTACGTTTTAAAAATGGGTTAATATTACTGTGTTATTGTATTGGTAATAATGAAAAACAAATAAATAATTGATTCATTTTAGACAAAATTTTCAGGGAAAATGCATAAATCTCAAGAATATTATCAAAAAATGCTTTTAAAAATTCTAAATTAAGTATTTTGTTCATCTATATCTACATGTGCATTCCAATTTAATAAATCCTAATGGTTATTGTATCAAGGACTTGTTATATTTACAACAATATCAATATTATCATGGAGTTTTTCTGCCATACACTATTTTTTCTATATACTAAAATATGTACTTCACCCTCATTTGCCTCTCAGAGCCTGGGTGCCCATAAACAACTGTTACCTCATGTCTAAGGAGATCCCCTTCTCTGTGAAGAAGACCAAAAGCATCTTCAACAGCGCCATGCAAGAAATGGAGGTCTACGTGGAAAACGTGCGCAAGAAATACAGCGTGTTCCACTACGCTCCGTTCCGGACACCTTACACACCCAACAACCAGTTCCAAATGCTGCAGGACCCTAATAACCCTAAAAAAGGCACGGTGAAGCCTGAGAAACAGGACAAAGTCAAGTTCAGCTTCGATATGACCGCATCCCCCAAGATGCTCTTGAGTAAGACAGTGATGTCAGGAGGGCCGGGGCGGCGGATCTCTGTGACGGACGCACCCAGATCGCCAACGAGCACCAACTCCTCAGTCCACACGGGGTCTGACCTCGAGCA
Organism: Sinocyclocheilus rhinocerous; assembly: GCF_001515625.1. Classification (NCBI taxonomy): domain Eukaryota; kingdom Metazoa; phylum Chordata; class Actinopteri; order Cypriniformes; family Cyprinidae; genus Sinocyclocheilus; species Sinocyclocheilus rhinocerous. Next base: position 788,743 of record NW_015645086.1, on the reverse strand, counting down.
GGACGAAAGAGGGGCGAGAGTGTCATCGAGTCACTATAGCGGCGGGGAAGACTCAATGGATTATACAGGTGATTCATTCCATTTAATGCCTTAAAATGGCTAGTGTTTTATTTTATGATTAATAGTGGATGATTAAAGTTTTCAAGTTTTGCCCACAGCGTCCCCTGCATCTCTAAAGACAAGCAACAGCCCCAAGCCTCTCCTACCCACGCCAGTTAAACAGGAAAGGAGTTCAGGCACGGGAGGCATCCTCAACCTCAATTTGGGTGAGTCTCAAATCAACCAGAAGCCCACAGAAATGACCACTGCACTCTGATCCTTTATTTCTTCATTTATGCTGAATATTTGTGTTGGATGTGATCCCTCAGATCGCATTAAAGCTGAAATGGACCTGAAGGAGTTGAGTGAAACTGTACAGCAACAGCAGCAGCAGCAGCAGCAGCAAGGGACGTCGGTTCTCCTCACCTCTCCTAAAAAACCTACTAGGAGTTTGGATAAAACTATAGAGAGCTGCAAGGCTCAGCTGGGTAATGAACATGTGAACACACACAAATGATGATTAACAATAGACCTCAAACAATGACCGTCCACTTTTTTGGCAACCTTGGTTGTGAATAATCATTGGTAAGTGAATATCATAAAGTTCATATATCATAAAGAGCCTTGAACCAAACCAGCCTGCTTTAAGATGAATCACAAAATGACAGTATTTGATTTCAAGCAGCAAAAATATGAATACTGTATTTACTACAAGGTTTGCGGCGTTCGGAATTGAACTGAGAATGTGTTTTCAATTCCAATTCAGTTCCTCAATTTGAGGTAGCAAAAAGAGCTAGAATTGAAATTTAAATATAAAGATGTAGAATTAAAATTCATTTAACTTCAAATGAATCCTATACAATAAGTGTAATATTAACAAGAAAAGGGAAAGCTTGTGAAAAAGCATTTTTGAATGTTTGTTTAACACCATTGCTTGAAAGTTCAACAGAAACTAGATGTTTTTACAGGCCTAACAGACAGATGGACAAACTGATTTATAGATCAGGGTAGAAGAAATATTAATTTCCCAGAATGCCATTAACTGCCCTTGAATTTCTTTAATTTGCAGTTCAGTAAGTTCCTCTTCCTGTCATTCCAATTCAACTTCCTGTTGGTTGTGAACAACTCAGTTCAAATTCCAACTTATGAATTGAAAGGGAGATCATTCTTTAAAATTAAATTTTGCACAACCTTATTCCAACTTATGAATTGAAAGGGAGATCATTCTTTAAAATTAAACTTTGCACAACCTTAACATTGTTTTTATGAGGCAATAAACTACACTTAAAACTCCCATAAAGCGTTGTGAAGGATAATCTAATATGTCTGGGTTTTTGTGTAGTTTTATTCTCTTATAAGAATACACCACTACTGTTTTATGCTCAACCCTACAGAATTCTGTATTAGTATTTTATAGGTAGCTAGCAATTTAACTAGCTGGCTACTATTAGCTAAAGTTATGTAGGTAACCTGCAAATATTGCCTAGATTTTTATTTCACTTATTGGTGATTGGTGGATCTTGCTTGAAGAATTGTGCTTGATGTATTACTAGTAATCTTGCACTTCACAGGGAATGGAAAACTGTCGATTCTGATAATATTTGACAATATTACTGCATTTTTGATCAAATAAATGTAGGCTAGGTGAGCATGAGACTTCTTTCAAAAATGTTGAAAAACCTTACAGACATTTGAACGGTGTTGTATGTCTGAAACCCTGCTTTTGAGCTCCTTTATGTATTCAGATATGCAGTCTGTAAATTTTAGAACAGGAAAATTAATTCGTTTTCTATCCACAGGAATCAATGAGATCTCAGATAATGTGTTCCACGGTGTTGAGCACAGTGACTCAGACGACTCTGACAAATCTGACTCTAGCGACAGTGAATACATGTCTGAGGACGAACAGAAGCCCAAGAACACTAACCACAACAACAGTGCCCACAAAGACTCCAAAAAGAGAGCCAGACCTCCATCCGCTCAAGCACAAGAACAAGACGCTGCCCCGTCAACAGCTGGAGGAACACCAGGTGGAGACAAGAAATCCTCAGATCCCCAGACCAAAGAGAAGTTAAGCAGTGGCGTGGAGAAAGACTCTCAGGAGAAGAGCAAACCCCTGCAGCAGACCCAGAAGGAGAGGTCACAGTCGGGGCAGGACGCTCGGCCTGCTGGATCAGAGCTGGATGTGGACTCTGACTCCGAGCGGGAGCTGGTGATAGACCTCGGTGAAGAACCAGGTGGGAGGGAAAAGAAGAAAGCCAAGCGAGAGACCCCATCAGCCCCCATCTCCACAACTAAAGATCAGACAGGCATTAAAACAGATGGTAGGTACCTAACAGTTTGGATTTTGTTTCTGTAAATGCATTGTTTTAGAATTTCTAATCTGAATCTTACATTTTTTTGTCTACATTGTGTTCTTCCTTTTGTTTAGGTAAAACGTCTGCATCTACCAGCACACCGGCTTCTTCTTCTACAGATAACACTTCATCTTCCATCAATCCTGGTCCAAAAGATGCAGCCGAATCAGCCATCAAGCCTCCAGCCACCGTCACAACTGCATCTACCACTCAAGCCACCTCCACCTCGGCTGTTCAACCCATGTCTGCTGTCCCTGTTGCTTCCAATGTGGGGAAAAAACAGCGCCCTCTGCTGCCCAAGGAGAACACACAGCCGGCCCAGCGGCCTGCAACATTGAACCCGGCTGGCGGTAAATTCCAGACGTCATCTCAGAAGGTGCAGAGACAGCAACAACAACAAGGTGAGACGGCTCCTCAGAGCCAAGCGCAGCCCCAGACCTCAGCCAACAACTCCAGCACACGCTACCAGACCAGACAGTCCGTCAAAGGTAAATACATGACCGATTCTCAGTGCAGAATAATGAAAATGATATCTATCTATCTATATACTGTATCTATATATATATATATATTATTTTTTATTTTTTATTTTATGGGAATTAAACTTTTATGTTTTTTTTAATATATGACCCTGGAGCACAAAACCAGTCTTAAGTCTCTGGGGTATATTTGTAGCAATAGGTCCTATCCTAACAAACCATACATCAATGAAAAGCTTATTTACTCAGCTTTCAGATGATATATAAATCTCAATTTCAAAAAATATACGCTTATGACTGGTCTTGTGGTCCAGGGTCTCAATTGTTTTGGAAATTAAAAAAAAAAAATTCTGATCTAAACAAATACCCCAAGATAAAAAAAATAAAAAAACCTGCCCTGAAATAATCTATATAAATATAAATCTATTTTAAGATATAAAATGAAAATAAAGAAATAAAAATGGTCTTGGATTGTTATAAAAAAAGTTGTAATCTAGGTTTTATTTAATGACTATAATTTGTATAATAACTTTTAGATTAATAATCTGTTTAATTAGATTTTTAAAAATCAGATATAAAAATGTATATCTAAAACAAATAGATTTTTGCTATAATATACTACCCAGAATGCTTTGCTCTACAGAACTGACAAGAACATTGAGATCCCTAGGGCGACTGGATGCTAGTGTCAGCACACCATATAAAATAAATCACATACATTTATTTGCACGCCATGGCTCATCATCTATCCATCCTTGTGAGGCTGAGGACAGTTTTAAAGCTCAAACTAATACACTCTTTTATGGAAAAATTAAGTGCTTTCACACACACACACAAAAAAAAGAGTTTCACATTCCAGCTTCATATTCATCCAAAAGCGACTTCTACTTCTACAAAAAAAAAAAAAAAAAAACTACAAAACTAAAGGATGAGACAAATGTATTTTCTATGGTGATTAACATTATGCAGCTCAATTTATATTGAGCCCATAACGTTGTTTCAAGGTGGCATTAATGCTTTCTGTTGTTTCACCAGCTGTTCAACACAAAGACACCTCACCTGTTAACATGGGTTCTGGTGCGTCCACTTCCAGTCTGGCTGGAGACTTCCTCACCCCTCCGGCCTCTGCTGATGTCGCCGCTGACATCGCTAAGTACACCACTAAGGTGAGTCAGATATTCACTTCTGATGTAAAGACTGGTCAATCAAACTATTCAGTTAAATAAGCACATTAGTACAATGAACACCTCCAAAAAGCAATAGAGCATTTTCTTCATCTGAATTTTTTAAGTAGTATGTTTTCAAATGCAAAACCTTGATTGCAGGCCACAGCTACAGCTGCAAATTTATAAGACCTTAAGAAAATTATTGGTTACACTTTATTTCGAGAGTCCACTTTAGACATTCTACTAACTATAAGTAACTTTGTAACTACATGTCAACTACATGTCAACTAATTCTCATTAATTTGCAACTACATGTCTACTAACTCTCAGAGTAGACTGTTAGGGTAGGTTTAGGGTTAGTAGAATAAGTTGACAAAGAAAGTGTTAGAAGATATTAAGCAGACAGTCTACTAATACTCTACTAACTGCTAGTTGACATGTAGTTGAACAGTTACTTACTGCTAATAGAATGTCTAAAGTGGACTATCGAAATAAAGTGTTACCAAATTATTTTAAAAAGTGAAACTATATAGATATAGTTCTAGTGTGTAAATTCATTATATGGTATGAATTGGTTTTTGGATATTTAACTTAATTGATCCTTGCTGAATAACTAGTACTTAAATTTTGCCTAAATAATTTTAAAATCGATGATGAAATTGACTGTTGTCTGTTTCCCATCATAATGGCAGATGATGGATGTGATTAAGGGAACAATGACAGAGATATACAATGACCTCTCTAAGAGCACGACGGGGAACACCATTGCAGAGGTTTGTGCTTTTATGTCACTTCTGCTTGATTTTATTCCACCATTCATACTCTTTCTCAATATGTATTTTATTTAAAAAAATGAATTTATAGGTTGTACACTTATGGGTTGCAGGTTGACAGATTGAATTTCTATAATGGCAATACTTTGTTATGGTTCTCTTGGGTGACATTCTCTGTGGATTTTGTTGCAGATCCGGCGGTTGCGGATTGAGATTGAGAAACTCCAGTGGTTGCATCAGCAGGAGCTGTCAGAGATGAAACATAACCTCGGTAACTCTCCTTTATGACTTACAATAGCACTGCAAACTGCATTATGGGAGTTTTGTGATAGCCAATGCTTTTGTTAGATAACATTTACAGAGAATAGGTCACTAAACTCCTTTCCTACAAGTTATGGATGAGCAAGCCAGAGCTTCAACCACTAATGTATCACTATTGTGTGTGTGTGTGTGTGTGTATGTGTGTGTAGAGCTGACCATGGCTGAAATGAGGCAGAGTCTGGAGCAGGAGAGAGAACGGCTGGTGTCAGAGGTGAAGAAACAGATGGAGATGGAGAAACAGCAGGCGGTGGACGAGACCAAGAAGAAGCAGTGGTGTGCCAACTGCAAGAAAGAGGCCATTTTCTACTGCTGCTGGAACACAAGTTACTGCGACTACCCCTGCCAGCAGGCACACTGGCCCGAACACATGAAATCCTGCACACAGTCAGGTAACCAGTTCTACACCTTGCTCTCTTTTTCTGTTTTTGGCCTTTTACACTCTTAATAATAAAGGTTCTTTATTGGAGTCAATGGTTCCATGAAGAACCTTTATCATCAATGAAAACTTTCTATTGTACAAAAGGTTCTTCACACTAATTGTTTGTTTCAATGGCATTGCTATAAAAACCTGCTTTTGGAACTTTTATTTCCAAGAGTGTGCCACTTTTACCAAAAGACTAGAAGAGAGAAGACAGGAAATGACAGGGATCAAGAAGTCTTACAGGCCAGATTCAAACTTTTATTGCCCAAAATAGCACCAAAGCTCAGTGTGTCAGTACGTACCAAATGCAAGACCACAACTCTGAATGGCTATGTTCAGAAACTAACATACCACTTCTGCACTATTTCTCCAGTGTATATAGTGTGTATACTGTACACAGTATGCGATTTTTGTATACATGGAATATATATGGCAAAAAGTGCAGTATACAACAGAGCAAAAACTGCAGTATACATTGCATTTTCATTTCCACAGTGTAATTTTGTCATTTTTAAAAATTTTATTTTACTTTTTATAGTCTGTGATGTTAAGACATTTTACTTAAAATACTAAAAAAAAAAAATAATAATTTTAATTCCAAAATGATAACTGGATGGCACTAACGTCGTAGATAGAATATCTACCATTTTACTTTTTTTCCTCATTTTATTTACCATTTACTATAGACCCTTTTCAAGTTAGGGGGTTTCTCAGAAACAATCGTCATATTTGGGTAAACTTCTATAATGGTGAATAGAAACTTCAACAAATATGATTTTTGCGTTCTGATTTGCCCCAATAACGAAAGAAAGAAAAAAAAAAACAATAGCGTTTCTATGACTTTTTCCAAAAGAAGGAAAAAATATTGAGAAACTGTTGGTCATAAGAGAGAAAGCTGTCAAATTTGCCGTCACTCTCTCAGCTGTTGTATTAGAAACACTCATGCAACAGCGTTAACCTTTTTTTATTTATTTAATTATATTTGTAATTTAATGGCAAGGTAATAAAACACAAAAATATAGTGTTATAAATGTACATTACATTGTTAAAAAATTTAAATAACCTGCTGTATTTACAGTGTTAATAACTGTGAAAACACATCAGAACAGTCTGTGAAAAGGGTCAATTTTTAGACTAGTAGGCAGTATACAGTATATACTGTGCCGTTATCAGTATATAGTAAGATAATATTCCATTCTGAACATAGCCACTCTCTGTTTTCTTTTGCATTTATTAGTGAATAGCAATTGTCTTAATAATTTTCTCTTTTTTATCTCCTTAGCTACCGCAACTCAGCAGGAAGCTGAAACAGAAGCCAGTTCGGACGCAGCGGGAAAACCTGTAGGACAGTCCCCTAAAACCCAGCCTTCACCAACCGGAGAAAGAACATCACCCCCAAACCGAGGACCCTCCCCTTTCACAGACAACAATAAAGGCAGCTCCTCCATGGCTGTCTCATAACCCGAGTGTGAAATATTTTTTTTATCATTAGAACGGTGCCATTCAAAGAGGGTCAGATATTAACACCAAAGGACCTTGACTCATTTCAAACAGATTTGTTTCTTGTTCAGTGTGATCATGACATGATGTCACTTCCTGTTCACTACATCCAACACAACATTCGGATAATGCCTATAAAAGTTTGATTCATTTCTACGTACATTTCGTATTTGAATTTGTGACTTGTTTAGTACAAAGACAGGAACACCCTTTGATATAAAATATGCAACTGTAAAACTGTTGTCCTTTTTTTATACATATCAACTTTTGTAAACTTCAACAAATGTGTTTGATCAATATAATTTTTTTTCTCTTAATGTAAAAGATGCACTTAGAAGTTTCAGAGAAAGAGTAAGTTCATTTTATCAAATGAAGAGCGTGTTTGTACAAGGTCAAAAACTTACGGAATATGATTGTTAGTACTAATGGATTGTCACTACGTTTTTTTTTGTTTTTTTGTTTTTTGAAAGATTGAAAGATTTAATTCTTTAATATCTTTCACCCACGAAAGGCTTCTTGACAAATAAATAAACAAAAACGAGCAAAAGTCTAGAGGAGTAAAGGAAAAGATTATACTTATTGTGGGCATGTTTCTTTTTTCTCTTGTCTTGTGGACTCTCTTGTTTACATACTGTAAATACAAAAGAATAAGCAGAGATGATATCTGTAAGAAAAATAAAGTCTTCATGAGACAAATCTTTGGTGTTTTACACATTTGTGTCAAGAATAGCTGTGAATGCATGCGGTAACACTTTAGTTTAGGGACCAATTCAACTAGTTGCTTATCGGCAAACATATTAATAGCATATTGGCTGTTTATTAGTACTTACAAAGCACATATTAATGCCTTATTTTGCATGACCATATTTTAGATCCTTTAATCCTACCCTATTCCTAAACTTAACAACTACCTTACTAACTATTAATAAGCAGCTAATTTGGAGTTTATTGAGACAAAAGTCGTTAATAGTTAGTAAATAGTAAGAATCGGTCCCCAAATTAAAGCGTGACCTCCCTTATACATTCTTTGTGCATTTGACCAGTTATGGTTCTATATGGATATATAAGGATCTATCAAATACATCAATAATTATTTATTATTTTAAAAAAATATTTGTATTTAGCTTACATCAATAAAATCTTATTTTAGCATAAATACAATTCCCTCAATATATTACCAAATAAAAGCAATGAGACGGAAAGACTCTTATTTTGTCAAGTATTTTGCCACCATGTTTTCCCTACGTATCTGTACGTGATGACGCAAGTCGCCCAAAGAACAAACCGACGCATGATCTGAGAGAAAGAGACGCCGGTGAACAAGAGGTAAAACTCGGCTGAGAAATCTCAGATACCGTTAGATATTCTTCCTTTGCTTTTATCTGTAAATTAATGACACGGAGAGATAGCTTATGTCGTGACAACGTCGTTAAAGCGTTATATACCCATCGGAAATGGTTTTAATTTAAACGAGTGCGCTGAAATGAACGGTTAGCCCCGGCCGCTAAAGGAAGCTGCTGCTGATGTTTTATGGGACAAAGAATTAGCTGGGCTTGTCTTATATTTCGTTCGGTACTCTGGTCTATGAGGCCGGTGTTTGAGGTTTGAATAAATACGTATATTCATTTTAGCCTCCTTGTTGAAATAAGTATCGGTAGCACGTCTGTTATAAGGGTTATAGAGGGGAAGGCGAGGCCTGGATGTAGATGAGCAGCTGAGGCGGTGTGTGCCTGAAGGGCTGTGTCTCAAAACCCTGCGAGCTGCCTACAAAGAAAGCATCTTGGCCGTCAAATGCGCATTATAATCAAATTAAAATGACTTCGAATAAAATGCTGTCTAGGTAGGGCAGCTTATTAGGTTTTAGGGCACAGACAAAGTGACTGACATTACTGCTGTCAATTTCTCAACATTTGCTTAGCTGTCTGGAGACTCTGGCTGGCTTAATGCCATTACGATATATTACAAATCCGTTTTTCTTCATAGTGTATATCACACAATGTGGGTTCACCCAGAGGCACATCTTCATAGTGCTCATTCTGTTGGATATCAATGCTTTTGGTGACTAGAAAGACTATTTATTTCTTAAAAGCAAGAACATTGTGTTTGGTTTATGTATATTATATTTATGTGGTTGGTTTTGTGATCCGCCTATACAAAACCAACCACATAAACATAATATACATAAACCAAACACAATGTTCAAAGAGGAAATCTCAGATTTATCATCCATGATACGCTTCCTTAAGAGTCACCCATGTGGTAAAATTCGTTCATTGCAGTGTTTATGTTTCTTTATACTCTTGTCAAGGTTAATGTATGATAGTTGAGCATCCTTTATAGTAAAATTGAGATTTTGACAGAATAAGTCTTATATTATAATATTACGTTCATCAATATTAACTAATTAATTAATTATTCATTTTCAGTCTACGTCAGCACATGGTTACTCAACATGATGTCTCATTTATCTCTTGCTTCGTTCTAGGACATGGCTGTGAACGTACATTCCACTTCAGTGACTAGCGACAATCTGAGTCGCCATGACATGCTCGCATGGATCAATGAGTCTCTACAAATGAACTTTACCAAGATCGAGCTTTTATGTTCAGGTGAGTTGTAATGTATGCTGCTTTGTAGTATAAAGTGCAACAGTTGGGTTCTGGAAGTAAAAAGTCAATTTTTTTCATAAGGAAATTTATGGAAATTTAAGGAAATAGTTGGTTGGCTTAGTTTATGGCTTATATCGCTTTAACAAAGACTTTTTTAAAATCCCTATAAGAAAATGAATGGAAAAAGTATTTCCGGAAACCAACGCTTCTAACGGTGTGCACTAATGCACTTTATAATAATGGATATGTTTTGGAGTAATGGAAGAATTTTATCAATTTATCAACAGTTTTTAATCTGATTTTCTTGACAGGTGCAGCCTACTGCCAGTTCATGGACATGCTGTTTCCAGGCTGCATACCTTTGAAGAAAGTAAAATTTGGTGCAAAGTTAGAGCATGAATACCTTCACAATTTTAAGATATTGCAGGCCGCCTTCAAGAGGATGGGCGTTGACAAAGTGAGTTGCTTAATTTTTTTTTTCCTCAAGCTTATCTGCACACATAGTGTTTGTCTGGTCAAGTTGAGCAAAACAAGAGTTTTGAGAGACTTTTTAGAGATTTAGCAACAAGCCACTTAGGTTTATCAATTTCCATTTTATCGCTAAAATTATATTCACTAGAGTATGCTTTCATTATTGGAGTTTGGATCCAATTATACCTGGTAGACGATTTAGTTTTTTGTTCTTTGATTTCACTACTAAAACAATGACCCTAATAAATCCATGAAATAATATTTGAATGTGTTTTCCCCTTCAGATTATTCCGGTTGACAAGTTGGTGAAGGGCAAATTTCAAGACAATTTTGAATTTGTTCAGTGGTTTAAGAAGTTCTTTGATGCCAACTATGACGGAAAAGACTATGACCCAGTGGAAGCGCGACAGGGCCAGGACACCATGCCTCCACCCAACCCCTCCATGTCTGCCCTCAGCAAACCCAAGAAGATCATGAATGCAGGTTGGTTACATTTCACCGATTGTTTGATCTCAGCATTTAGGATTAAACATATATTTTTATGTTTTATACATCTGCCCAAAACACATTCAGAAGTTTGGGGTCAGTAATATAGATGTTTTTTTGTCTGTCTGTTTGTTTGGTTTGTTTTTTTAAAGAAATTAAAGGGATAGTTCTCCCGAAAATGAAAATTTGCTCTTAATTTGCTCACCTTCAGGCCATCCAAGATGTAGATGATTATTTTTTTCTTCAGGAGAACACTAAAGAAGACTTTTAGCTGAAACCGTAGTCCTTGGTGATTCATTAAATGTCAATTTTGGTCATACCGCCCAGCACTAGCCAAAACGACATTTATTGTTTGAATATTGCTTCTATAAATATATGAGACTTTGTTTCATATTAAAAGTACCAAAGCACAATGCTTATTGCGATATATTGGATGGGAAGTGCCCTTCAACGTTCCGTCCATTAACTGAAAACAGGCTAGACTAATCGATTCTTGGGATTTAAGAATCGATATCGTTCTGTAAAAATGAGAATCGATTAATATGGAAATATCGATATTTTTTACCCAGCCCTAATATCCAGCAGGCATTACATTGTTCATGTGCACTTACATGAATTCTTCAGTAAGATACATGAACTGATCATTCTGTTCTTGCCCTCGGTTTGACTTGCCTAAAACGTCTGTGTTCATTGGCTTACTGCAGTCCATCAGTCTTCTTCTGTTAAGACTGCCACGCCAGCTGCTGTAATTGGTATGAAGATGTGTCTTGGGTTTTTGCGCTTTTAAGTGTCTTCAGTGTCTGTAGGAGATTCAAATGGTGGAACACTTTGAATGTAGTTGCTACACTTTAGTTTATAGAACAGTTTCAGTCTGGTCCCATGTCTGCTGATACATCTCACTCTCTACTTACCATCTGCTCACTGAAGTCTAGTCAGTATAGACAATGAGAGGAGTCAGCTAAGAAATACACATGTGACATGGTTGCTGTCACTGAGAAGTTGACCTTGTTGCAGTCATTCTAGTAAATTGGACGTTTAAATGATTTTTAAAAGTCACAACATTAAATAGTTTTAAGTGTGAACTAACCCACCCACATGGAAAGTGCTAGACTGAAACTTTTCAGAGAAGGGAACGTGATGGGTCTGATATGATTTTAGACTGTTCATGGTTATGTTCATGGACCAGCATAAAAGCTGCATGAAATGGTCTTCACAACCCATCTTGCTTTCATAATCTGACATTTTTCCAAATTAAACTGCATATTCAAGGAGAAAAACAGGGTGTGCTTGACTTAATTCATTCAGAATTGATTAAATTGTGAAAAGTGAGCATCGCCATACCAGAAGTAAATGGGTCCATTATGATTTCATGTTGATTTTATTGCCAGCTTGTTGCTTTCACTTCACTGCAGTAAAATACTTTATTTTCAATGCACTTCAGTGCATTTCAATAACAGGTCCAGTGATGTTCTGTTATACTGTCAGAATGTTATTAAGTGCTTATCGCTATTTCCTGTATTTCAGACTAATTTGTTGGTCTCTTACTACTTATTGCTTATTCCCAACAGCACCACAGAGAGCAGCTGTTGCCAAGGTAACACCCAAGATGGCGCCTAGCTCTGCTAGGAGACCTGGTGCTGGTGGTGATGAGGAAAGGGCGGAGCTTATTCAAGAGGTTTGTTATACTGTGTACACTCTCACATTGTATTAAGGTGCGGTCACAATTTTTGTGAGCAAAATCAAGTTGTTTAAATAGGAATCCATGCAATCAGGAATTGTGCAGGGGTAAAAAGATTTCCCCATGTAAAAAAAAAAAAAAATAGTATATTCTATTTAATAGCGTGAAATGGACACAGGCGCTTAACTTGCTCTTTAAAGTATGTCTAGTGTCTGCACTATTTTTCTCCAGAATTTAAGAGCAATGAAATGTTATACTTGTTTAAACTAGAGTTTCAGGTATCTTTTAAACCCATCATTTGCACTTGTCAACATGCATACAGTACAAGTAGGAAATTTTGTCATCAGCATAGTACTTAGTATGCAAACGTATGCATAAAACCTAAGTATGCTTTGGGCTTTATGACTAAAATGTTTATTTGGTGGCTTTCAGTTAAACATCTTGAAGTCTACGATCCAGGACATGGAGAAGGAGCGGGACTTTTACTTTGGCAAACTGAGGAACATTGAGCTGATCTGTCAAGAGAAGGAGGGTGAGGGAGACCCCACCCTGCAGAGGATTGTGGATATTCTCTATGCCACAGACGTGAGTCAACATAGACCATATTAGTAATTAACAGTGTTCCCACACTTATTGACCAATGAATTCCATGACATCTCCATGACCTTTTCATATATTAATATATATGGTTATGATCCCTGGCCAATTTGGTATAATTTTAGACTTCACCCAAAAATGAAAATTCTTTCACCCTCATGCCATTCCAAACTCTCAAGACTTTCATTTATCTTGAATAAAAATGAAGATATTTTCATCAAACCTGAGCGATTTCTGCCACTTAATTGAAAGTCAATTCCACCAAAACTTGGATTCTTCTAAATAAATACATTGTAAAAGTAAGAATCAAGCAGATTAAGTCTTCTGAAGAGGCATGTTTATTTTATATGAGGAACACATTTAATTTGCTTTTATTCACACAGAGCTCATCAAATATGGTAAAGGGAAGCATAATAGTAATACAACCTTATTAGTTCTTGGATGTCGGGCAAGCATGTTTGAGCTTCTGTTTGCCATTTTGGATGTGCTTTATGACTTCTACCAGTCTCCTTGTGAACTTTGAAGCGGCAAAGTTTGGGTGAAATTGACTTTTTAATGGAGGGACAGAAATCTTTCAGGATTCATTAGATATATCTCCATTTATGTTTAAAAGACGAATAAAAGCCATATGGGTTTGGGACAGTATGAGGATGAGGAAATGATGACAGAATTTAAATTTTTGGGTGAACTGTCCCTTTAAACTGATTGTATTGGTGAAATGAGCTATTAGTAGTCAGCCGTGATTTGTTGCACGATCGAAAGCCTCCAGTGTCAATGGTAAATTAGTAAGTCGTATTCAGATTTTTTTTAGAATTTTACTTCTATACGTTAATTAAAAAAAAAAAAATGTTAGTTTTTTTTGATGGACATCATAGTATTCCCAAGTAACAGAGAAAAAGTGAGTAGACATGTTGCAGATCCACATTAGACGGTCTTGTTCATTCATTTACTGAACTTGTAAACACTGACTAGTGGTTCAGACACTGTGCTGTTCTGGAGAATGTTTCCTGGTTAACAACATCTGCTGTGGAAAACTGGAACAATCTTTAAATGGCAAGACTTTTCTTATCAGATGACTCAGTCTGTCTCTCTCTCTTTGTCTCTTTCTCTCTCGGTTGCTCTCTCAGGACGGGTTTGTCATACCAGACGCTGAGTCAGAGGACCAGGAGGAGTTCTAATGCATGTGATTTGTTGCAGTTTTACCCTCTTCTCACCTTTTTCATTCGTGTCCTCTCCACACAGTCACTACCCCGCCATCCACACATCATATTATGCATTTGGACTTTTCCGAACAAACTTCATACTGAATCCCATTGCATCTGCAAAAGCATGCACAGACACACTTAATGTTGAAAGAACTGTTTTAATGCCCTCAGACCTCTGGCTGCCACGATACTCCTGTTTCTCTCAGAGGAATAGTGTGTTTCCTGTCTAATATACGATCTAATATTGCTTTCCTCTTTCAGCAACTTCAGACACCTGCAAATGTATTTATCTTATTTGAAATGTCTCTGAAACGTCTTGGACACATCCTCTGTAGTGATTTATAGGTGCCGTCTCCCCCCTCACTGCTGTGGTACATATCTGTGATCACGTCTTATTCAGAACCGTACCTTACTGACACAAAACAGAGGGACGGAATGACAAACGTGCATTAGTTCATTGCAAAAACCCTCTCACTTCCTAGTTTCCATTCATGGTTTTGGTGCTTGCTTTAGCATGAGGCAGGTAGCAGTCACCACCGCTCCAGTCTATCCTCAGTGACTGTGCCTTATACAGACTGTTTGGAGGGAGTGGACCCAGTCTGACGTTTGTCTTTTCTTTGTTTTATGGATGTTGTGAAGCGTCGTTTTCGAGTCGACGCCTGTACTAACACTCAGTCGTGCGCTTTGGCCTACAGGATGCTGATGTACTGTGGTGTCACGGTTGCACGAGTTTAAATATTTTTATTATAATTTTATTGCTTTCATTTTAAAGAATTATTTGTATGAAGTTAGTAGCCACTACGTTGGTGGAAAATTTGAGTTGACAAGACAAACACTGCCCATTTTCTACCTGTTTTTACTGCCTTATATTTAATGCGTTTTTCTGTCCTTTCATTCGCACTGTCTCTTGGTAGATGTTTGTAATTCAAGTTATTAAAGTTTTACATTTACATTTTTTTGTTTCTTTTAATTATTCTTTGTAGAAGTAGTAGCAGCAGCAGCAGAATATTGTTTCTTTCAGACAAATCTTTTAAATACACAAGATGAGAACATGAAATCTTTTGAGTTATTTTAAAATATTGCACTCTTTCAAGACCATTCCCCAAAAAAGCATGTCAAGCTGATGATACAAATACAAAAAGACTAAAACTATCAACTAAATGAGCTTTTTAGATGAACGTTTTACTTCTCGCTCATTTTCTAAAAGCCTGAGTTCTGAATTTGATCTATACGAGTTACCTTTTCAGGCAATGCTTGCTCAATTCATTTGTCATTTTTAGGAGATTCAAGGTGATTCTGACTTTAGATCACTGTGCCAGCTCTGACTTTCTCCGACGTGTAGCTTCATTGTTTTCATGTGCACTGGTCATTCTCAATCAATATGAATTTTTCTGTGTGTAGTTCTCAATGTTGCATTTGACATCGATAGCACATGCAAAACCGGCAATCAGAGTTGTTATTGGTGCTATAAATACTTTGACCCTTAAACACTTGCCTGTTTGTGCTAGAAAAGCCTTTTTGCTGGATGTTTTGGTTCATTGGATTAGAAATATTGCTGCAGTTGGGCAAATATAACAGCGCTGGGTCTGTTCTAAATAGGAGACAATAGGAAAACAAGTGACACTCACATTTCTGGGCTTGCATTGACAAATATCCCATTGTAATTTCACATAAGCCGAACTGCTAAATATTGGCATAAGGTGGATGCAAGTAAAAATGTGGAAGGAAGTAGTTTGGAAGCAGGTAATGTCTGTTAAAGGCAGTGATTGACCCTTCCTACCTTCCTTTCAATGCTCTGTGGCCTTTAAGAACAATCTGTAGCGAAGGTACTCAGTACACTGTGGGCCCTCTCCCTGTTTTTGTACTTGCAGGCTGTTAAGAGTTCCACATTTTTAACTGAAGTCCATTTCTTACAATAAAACAGTATTTACATGTCTTTCTGTTGGTGTCTTCATTTCTGGTGATTACAGTTGTCCACACATTTTTGAACAATAGTAAAGACATCAAAACTGGAATGATTCATGTATGTCAGAAAAAATATAAGAGAAATAATTTTAAATAATGCTTGAGTCTGTACACTGGACATGTTGCTTTTCCCTGTATAACTTGGTTAAATGCTCTACTGTTTTCATATTGATGAAATCGCTGATTCATTGTTCTTGTTGAGCCCTATACAGGCTAGGAAACATATGACCACTAGGTGGCAGTAGTGATCAATGCTAATAAAAAGTTAAAACAGTTGGACTGAAAGTACTGAAACAAGTTAGAAGTGAACAACATGCTTGTGCCTTTACGAGGCTGTTTCGCTCTCTGTCTCTCTCTGCTAGGTCTGAGGGTGCTTTCACACTTGGTTCGCTTGCCTGGTCGGAACCCGAGTTCGATTGCTCCCCCCTCCCCCTGCCCCCGCTGGACTGCGTTCATATTATTTTATTTGGGTCCGACTCCCTCGGGTACGGTTCGCGGGTGCGCACCCGAGTTCGGAAGACAGCATTCACATCATCCAAACGAACCGAACTCTGACGTCAATCGAACCCGGGTGCGCACCAAAAGTGCTAGTGTGAAAGCACCCTGAGTAATAGAGCTGCTTTAATGCAGTCATTAGTTGAGGAGGTTTGGGTGAAGCAGGAGAGTTGGTCCATTATTAAAGAGTGTGTGGGAGATTCCAGCTCTTCCTCTCTCAACTGTAAGAACTGTGTGGGACCAAGCGTGAGTTTCACACACCTCTGAAACAGATGTGCCTCTGTCTGAAAACACATGTTTGTTCTGCAGGAATGCTGAAATGTAGCTGCTATACTACAATACAGTTTGGAAGAAAATCTGGTTACTTGTGTCACTTCCTGTTCCTACATGTCATAGAGGATAAATGACACTGTAAAACTTGCTTTTTACTTTTAATATTTAATCCATGACACTTCCGCCTTAATATCAATGAGATCCAATAGTCTGATACCACATGAAAATCTGAGATTGCAATTCTGATTTCTATCTGGAAATAATATTTTAGGGGGACATACTAAATGCTAAGAGTTTCGTTTCAAATTTAAATTTTTTTAAATTAGAAAAATAAGCAAAATAAGATCATTTTAACTTGTGCTTTCAGACTTTTGTATACATTTACTTGGGTAATAATAAACATGTTTTACGTGTTAGAACGAGCCGTTTTAGGAGGGCGTGGTTAACTCTTTAACTTTTATAAAGAATATCTCTTTGGTTTTGAGACTTTAGTGTTTGCAACTTTACAGATCTTCTTTATGCACCAAGAGCTTGTAACACTCCAAAGAGAAACGAAAAATTGAAATCGCATCATATGACCCCTTTAAAGTAAATTGTATGTCTGTAGTTTTTATACATTTAGGGCTATTTCTAAGATTGCTTCCTTTTTAAGGAAAAGTATACTTTTAATACAAAGTACAATTCAGTGTTACTTTATTATTATTTGTGTACTTATATATTATTAGCTTTATGTGCATATTTTCCGTTTTTACTGGTTAGCATTAGTATATATATATATATTTTTTTTTTAGTTTTAGTATTTTATTTATATGCCAAGACAATATTTCTAATTTTAATTTATCATTTAAATTTTTCATCTAATATTTATATTTTATATTATTTCAGCTTTATATAAATGTAAAAATAATTTCAATGGTTTTAGTAAATAGCAACATAGGTGCAATGTGGAAAATGTTACATTCACTCAGTTGTGTTTTTGGCTATACTGTGACTTTACCTTGAGCACAGTTTTGACAGAGTACCTGTATTTTTGCTGTATATTTAACACCCTTGTATGTGTGACAACTGTTGTATGTGATTTCACCTGCTGCAGTCTCTGTCTCTCACTTCTGTTACACATCTGCTGACAGTCTGTTGTTTATCAGAAAGACTTTGGGTTTTCTGTCTCCCATCTTTCTTACTTGTCTGTCAGTGCTTTGTCAGAGCCACTGGACACAGCTTTTCTTAGAGAGCTTATTTATCTCCCTTCAATTACAGAGGTCACAAAACGCCTGTGGCCTTTCCTCAAAAAGACAGAAAGGTCTTAAACTTGCAATGAGATGATGACCGAACTCATTTCATGGAGATACACAACATCCTGGTATCATGTAGTGGAGACTAATCGGTCAGTTTATACTTTCCTAGTATGCAGGATTGCAATTAGTGCATCCCAAGTAATAGTACGTTTAAAATAGTGTTCCAAAGGTCACCAGATGATTTATTATTATGATGCATTTGCATCTTTATAAAATTGCTAAATTTTTTGATATCTCAAAATTTGACTTTGTTAAACTTTATCACAATTATAGTTTAGTTTAGTTTCTTATAGAGCACATACTGCCACATGAGCAGCCCAAAGTGCTGTACTGTACAATCAAAAAACCAAACAAAGACACTAACAAAACACAGCATCATAAACCTAAAAAACATAATACAGAATGGTATTCGTCCTTTGGTGTGTAGATGCTACCACATCATCTCCTCCCACCCATATTTCAACTCCACCATACCAAATACGGAACAGGATGTCACTGGGGACCAGAGGCAGGAAGAAAAAAAATATATATATTAATAATAATAAAATAAATAAATAAAAAATAGTAAAATAACATTTTCTTAAGCATTTTCTTATTAGTGCTTTCTTATCTGTGTTGTCCTCCGCCCTTCCCCAAAATTCTCAATTATTCATATTCAAATACATAAATAAATGAGTAAATAATTAAGTAAGTAAGTGAATGAATGAAAGGGGAGGAGTAAAAAGAAATCAAATGTGTAGATTGCATATGTACATATAAACCATATTCGGTGGTACTATTATAATAGAGAAAAAATATATAATACTAAAACTATACATTATATCAATAATATACATCAGTACATGTGTACATATATACACATACATAAACATATCCACATGCATACTGTATATCTACACATATTATATTCATTCCCCTTGTTCCCCTTCTCTATCTATGTTTGTAAAATTGTTGTAGATGCTAATATCTTGTTAACAGTTTACAATAAGTTTCCGTTGGTTAATGCATTAATAATATTAACAGATACAACTTTTGACTTTGATAATATATTAGTAAATGGTGACATTAACATCAACTATGATTAAGTAATAATGCTTTAGAAGTATTTTTCTAATGTAGTTAATGTTAACAATTGGAACCTCATTGTAAAGTGTCATTATTATCCTTGGTTTAAAGAGGCCTTCTTTTTCTTTTCTTTTTTTCTTCACCATGTTACCACTGTAAGAATTTGTGGTACAGATCATCAATAGCTCCAGTGATGCTGTGATCCAGTGAGAGAGCAGGGTGAAGGGTGACCACTGAAGGGGGTGAAAAGAGTTTGCCTTTTTTATTCTGCCCAATTAATTTATGCGTTACACCAATGACTAAAGACTCGCCCTCCTTCCTCTCAAACACCAAAGAGCTGCAACCATTGTAGCCATCTAAGTAGAGCCCTTCAACATTATCATCTTGTGTCTGAAAAAACCAATCACTCGCTAATGCTAATCACTTTGTTAGGTGTGTGCATGCTAGTGGAAATCCGTGTCTCGTTTATCTCATGTCTGTTGCGTGTGCATGTTCTTTGTAAGATATATACTCTCTCATCATCATAAGGGCTGGCTGAAATGCTTCACCGCTCACTTAGCAAGACCTCCGGCCCTTTGTTCCTTATCCACAGTTAGCGCTCTGATTTTCTCCTTTCATGCAGACTGAACTTCAAAGCATGTGATCTTAACAAAACTGGGGGAAGAGCAAGATGAACCACTGTTTTGTTAAATCGGTTGTTGAAGGGAGTGTGAAAGATGCTTCAAACCTGTATAAACTTGCCACCCAGTCAGACGTGACGCTCACATGCTAACACAATAACCTCTCTGGGAGAGATGCCAGTCCAATAAAACTAGATATCAACTATATGCCTGTAGGCCATATATATATATATATATATATATATATATGCCTATGATGAAATTTGTTTGGATTATGAACGTCATTGGTGCCAGCTATTCGCTCTTTGCTAAAAATACATATTTGTGGAAAGGCTTAGGCTGCTGGAGAGACTTAACTAGTACTCATCATGCCTGTTTGACTCAGGAATTAGGACTTAAACTCTATGTGCTTCAACTGGAACCAGGTTTGTTGGTGAAACTTTAATGCCGCACTCCTCACTCGTGTCTTTGCTAGGGGCTATATAATCGGAGGTCCTGTCTTTTGCTATTTCCTTTAATATGAGTTTGGGTTCAAGAGGATTTTTCTGCTCTTTATTGTTCGTGCTGCAGGATGCTGGTGGATGTTTAGCACAGGATATCTGTCTCTTTCTCTGTGTTAATGCGGAGGTGTTGAGATCCTGCTGTAATTATTAACGTGTGGATTGAGGGGTCTGACACGTCGAGCAAGTGGTGTGTTTGTGTAGGGGGAAGACAAAAGTTGAGTGTGCTTTTGTCTCTTTCACATCAACATGCTCCTCACTATCTCATAATCTATTAGTGGTGTTTGTTAAAACTCACACATATAAAAAAAAACAGCTGAAAAAAATCTCATAGACTTAATAGAAATCAGAATATCATAGAGGCTTAGTGCTGGGCTCTTTTATGGAAGCCCATTTCCACTAGAGTAAAAAGAATACAAGTTCTAGATATAAATATATACAGTAATTAAATGTAAAGCATAGTTATGAATATATTCTATAATGAAAATGATATAAAATACCATAATTAATAATATAATATAATAATATATTAATATAATATGACTATATATCAAATTTGCACCTATTTCTCATATTTAAGACTCTATATCTCACAATTCTCGTGTTTGCAACTTTATCTGGTAGTGACTTCATATCTTAATTACAACTATTTCTCACAGCTGAGACTATTTCTCATAATAATGAAGACAATTATGAGAAATGAAATCCCATTATTGCTTTCCCATTATTATATCACATTATTATTATGAGAAATAAAATCACATTATATAATGTTATATTTATTGAAACTTTATATCGCAAAAGTAGTGACTTAATATCTCAATTGTGTTGTGACTTTCTCATAATTTTATTTCTCATAATTGTCTTCTTATCTCGTCATATCTCATAATTGTCTTCATATCTGCAACTCTATATCCCATAATAGTGACTTATCTCAATATGGCTATTTTTCACAGTTGTGACTTTCTAATAATTGCCTTCATATCTCTCATAATTGCAACTGTATATCATAAATAAGTGACTATATCTCAATTACGACTTTGTCAACATTGTCACTTTTCTAATAATTGTCTTTGTCTCATAATTGCAACTTTATATCTCATATTAGTATCTTCATATCTCAATTACGACTGTTTCTCACAGGTGTGACTTTCTCGTAAATGTGACTTCATCTTGTAATTACAACTTAAATTTTTATAATTTAGACTTTATATCTCACAATGTGACTTTATATCTCATAAATCTTATTTTATTTCTTATAAACTTTAGCTCACAGTTGCTGGTTTTATTTTCCTATTCTTTTGATTTGGGCCTATAATCTACAAAAAACACACACAATAAAGAGTTTTGCATGGTCAAGAATCACTCACAGTTTTATTTCACCATCTCTCATGTGCACACAAGCATTGACTCAGCTCATCCTGAACAGTCCAGCTTGGACATGGTGAAATGTGCTCAGAACCACATCACAGTTAAGATCAGGCCTGTCTGGTCACGTCTGTGTTTGAAGTATATGAAGATGCCACATCAGAACTGTGTTTTAGACACACCACAGCTTTCTCTGAACATATCAAACAATCTCACTGACACTCAACAGATTATCTGAAAGAAAAAATATGTGACTGGAACATGTTCCTCTTGTAAAAAAAGAACAACCCTCGTTTAGTCACTGACCTGCGCTGAGTCTGTAAGGGTGTAACGGGGCATTTCCACATCATTCTCACTCTTTAAAAGAAATCCCTGGCAACCAGGAGGTCACTAAGGCCTCAGTCAAGAAGACTAGAGACTAATACACTGACACAGACCCCTTCGGACAAAAAGAAGCAAACCCCCCTCTCTCTTTCATCTCTTGTCTTGCGAGTTGACTCTCTTGTCCGTAAAGGAAGTATGTGACAGCTGGATGGCATTTCATCCTTCTGTTGTGAGATTTGTCTCTCTCTTCTTTCATTTTGGTCTGCCATGTGGAATGTGTTCTTGTTTGGAAGTGAATAAGAGTTGGGTTGCATTAGCAGGGGGACTCTAGACTTCCAAAGTCAAACCCCAGCCAGTTTGTTGAGATACTCTCCCCTGAGAGCAAAGTTCAGAGGTCAACATGTGTAGGACAGATGAAAATATTAGTGTGTCAGCCTTGAGCTTCATTCATTAAAAGTGACACGAATCAGCAGGGGAGTTCAGAACAAGGCATGTTTGTCTGTTTTTGTCAATGGAGAGCTACTAAATGTCTTCAGAAATCTGGCTGCAATCTCATCCTTACAGTTTGACAGCCACTCGTTGCTGGCTAATTTGATTGCATGTTAAAGATCGGCCTGGACATCCTGCCTTTTCATGTTCCACAGAAAAAAATTAAGTCATATGAGTCTGAAATGACATGAGGATGATTAAATGATGACAGAGTTTTCATTTTGACCAAAATATGACATAGCTTATTATTATGCAGCAAATAAAGATAAACTTGCTGGACTGTATATGAGTGTGAATAATTGTGTGTGTGTGTGTGTTTTATGACTCGTAGTCAGGGGGGCGCCTCTGCTGGGCTGCATTTCAGGTGGCCAAAATGATGGGTGAAGAAAACACCTGCTCCTCTCCTCCCTCTGTCCCCTCTCTCTCACTTTGTTGTTCTCTGGAGCGCTGCCATTTAATTAAACATCAGGTTCTGCAGACTGGAAAATGAAAGCCTGAGTCTCTCTATGAGGTGTGGAGGAATGTGAACAAGCTCTAGTGGGAAATCTCACAGTGTTGGATGGTGTATACTGCACACTCTGATGGGTTGCTGCTCACTATGACAAATGTTACTGGTCTGTTGTAACCGTTGATTTATACTGCACTGATTGGAAACTTTTTAACCTTTGCAAAAACATGTATTGTGTTGCAATAAAATATCATTTTAAAGTATCAGCATAGGCTCTGAGAGTTTTTTAAGCACAGAAATTAAGATTAAGCCCAACAGTGTTTCATCTAGTACAGTAGGCCTATATTATTGAAACAAACAAGATGATCTTTCTATTAGTAACACCACAAAAAAAAGCACAAAAAGCCTTCCAAAAACTGGTAAAATACTTGGGATTTATGTTCACTATATACGCATGCATACATATATATTATGTATATATATATATATATATATATATTCAAAATAAAGGTGAAATACACAATACTGATTATGTAGTTACCAGAGTTTAGTTGTTGTAGTTCTGACATCTACCAGCAGGGGTTAACAGGGTTATACTAACCAGTGAATTCTTGATCTCTTGGATTATGGTATTACCTAAGAATACCACCACCAGTCAAATCTCATATTTTTATGTGCAACATACCGAAAAGTTAAGTCTTATAAAACTGATAGTTTTTCTGCTAGACTTGTCATAACTTTAAAAAAACTGAAAAGTAAGACTGATAACCACTTGGTTAACTGCTAGTTAGTCAAACTAGTTCGTAAGACACAGTCTTAACTGGTGACTATGTTAATGCAACTGGCCCCTGTATTACCTAGCAACCACACTTAGCAACATACATGTTTTTTTTTCATTAATGTTTATTTCTAATATTCTTATTCTTGTTGCATTTGTATCAGTATACTGTCAAAACTGTTCCGCGCATTGTGTAGATTTTTAATTAGGCCTAACTGTTTCATTCACCTTTAATTTTAAGGCCTCGCCCCTCCCCCGACAAAAAAAAAGTCTTGCATTGTTTGTGTGGAAGCTCACATTTGCCGAAATATTATTTAAAACGTACAGGTATTAGTACTGTACATTATGCTGCGAATCGTTCTGGTTTAAACTAAAAGGCGGGGGAAAAC
Organism: Sinocyclocheilus rhinocerous; assembly: GCF_001515625.1. Lineage (NCBI taxonomy): Eukaryota > Metazoa > Chordata > Actinopteri > Cypriniformes > Cyprinidae > Sinocyclocheilus > Sinocyclocheilus rhinocerous. The sequence continues at coordinate 764,632 of NW_015645086.1, read as the reverse complement.
ATATGTAGCCTACGTGTGAGGAAATATCATATACTGTGTTGAAAAAGACAGTGCACATGAGAACAGCACGTTTTTATTTGAGCTCCATCCTAGTTTTTGTTTAATTTCAAGAACATCTAGCTGAAGACAGCCATGTATTGCCGTGCACTGAATGATTTTACTTAAAAAAACATTTAAGTAAAGTTAAGTTAGCCTACGTGACATAATAAATACATATTTTGCCTTTAATATACTAAGTGGTAACCATTTGTAATACGGTAGACTACTCGAGTCACGGCTATATTAATGATACAGCACGTCCTCTCATTCTACACTAATAATAATAATATGGCTGTGACCGGATGAGAATCAATTCAGAGCTTCTTTGGCTCACTGAAAAGAATCGACTCGGTTATTCATGAATCGGACATCACCTCTCTCATGAACGCACGTATAACGAAGATATAAAGTCTTTTCCTGACACAAAGTTATCTACTGTCTTTAGAAAACGAGTCGTGTAGGCCACATTTATAATACTTTTATGGTGTTATTGCGTCCATTGATTAAAAGAGACATTAAAAAGTATCATTTTTTGTCATACGGAACAACATGGGTGGATAAATGACTGTATTTTTATCTTTTGTTTCATAAATGCGAAGGAATGGGGTCCCCAGCAATGATTATTCATTGGGTCCCGCAGTGTGTGAGAGAGAGACAGGACTGCACACGCACTGCACTGCCCTCTCTCAACACACACACACAGACAGTGCACTGCCCTCTCTGAACTGAACCCAGCAGCACAGAGGCAGAGACCGAGAGAGAAGGTGCCCACCGAACTGCATATCCGCCTATTATTGTGTATTACACACAGAAAGAAACCGAAACGACTTTCCGTGTACTCGGTCTCTCCAGATGTCCGTGATTAACACCACAGCTAGCTCTCAGTGGACGTTTTGACCAGCTGTAACAGTGTTGAGTGTGCGGCACAGGTGAAGATGGCGAGGGGACCGTCACGCGTACCGGTGCTTGTGTTTCTATCGCGGCTGTTCATTGACGCTCTAATGGCGCAGGAGTTTCCCACCAACGGCGTGAACGGATTCAGTCTGCACCCACCGTATTTTAATCTAGCGGAGGGGACGAAAATCACGGCCACGGCGACCTGCGGAGTGGACGAGAACGAGCAGCCGATTCAAGACCTGTACTGCAAACTGGTCGGGGGCCCCGTGTCAGGGGACCCGAGTCAGACTATTCAGGTAAAGATATGGGAAATACTTACTTTTCTAAGGTTTACATTACTAAAAATGAATAAAAGCACACTTTGGTGTTAGTTCGTTTCAGCTATAGCCAATATTGGATTGTATTTGACTTTGTGAAATGCACTTTTTATCGTTTTTATAGGTAAATATATCAGATGCTACCATAGTGCTGAATAATTGCCATGTTAATTTACTTGGTATTTCAACTGGCATGATACACGTACAAAAGATTTATCACTACATTGGACTTATTTCCATAGTACCCAAACATGGTAATATTTATATTTTAAACTTTTGTTGTTAGTCTGTATAAACAAGTCAGGACAGTGCTTTGGGCTTGAGGAACTGTGCAAGATCTTGATCTTTTTTTGAGAGCACCTGCTTAAGGTGAAAAGGCCAGAGATCCCTATATAGAGATATAGTGCCTCACAAGAGACCCCCACTGAAGCTTCATAAGCAGGCTTAGGAGACTCGACTTAGCATCTTGGCGAGTGAGTGAAATGTTTAAACATTTTAAAGAGTAAAACGCAACCCCCGTGTAGCACTGCTACTGGATTTTCCCTGAGGAATGTGTGGCATTTCATATAAGACCTTGAGGGAGACAGACACAGATTTGCACACTTCAAAGAATATGTTAATAAAATGTTGCGACCTGATCAATTGTTGCAGGCACCTCCTGTGGTTCTCGAGACACTATATCATATGCCTGCAGTCCATTTTTACTGCACTTTAACTCGTAATCATTTTAGTTATCAGTATCCTCTAAGAAATGTTGCTTATCCATAGTTGTCCTATAACCATAGTTTCTGCCAAAACACCACACACTGTTATTATTTTATGCAGTACTTGTTTAGGGTGTTCTTGCTACCTTTATGAATTAAACTAAATGTAGTCAGAAATGATTCAGTCATTTTAAATACTATTTTAGATTATGTACTACAGTAAAACCGTGGTGAAAACAAATTAAAATGACAAAGATTTTTGGAAGCACCGTATGAAGGAAATCATATATTAATTTATGATTGTAATAAGAGCAACTATAGCAACTAGTATTTTTTCAGAAACTGTGGTTACCATGGTAATTGTCTGTAAGTAGAAAGGCTAAATTAATTGTTAGTCAAAGGAAATCTCATCAGTCTCTGAAACCTTCACACATGGGTGGTCTCAACATAATTTGGCAAATTTCTGAGCAAGTTCATTCATATTTGTTAGTTTATACTGTTATAAATGAATCTATTTTCCTAGGCAAGTATAAATAGCTATAAATAATAATTAAAAGGGGTTTGAGCAGTTGGATAATGAAGGGAGGGAATTCCTTGGTTTTTCTGATGTTTTCACTAAAATATCCTGCTGAGCAATCCCCTACAAATCCAGCTAAGCAACAAGTGTCTAAAACTATTTGCTGATCACCGTTTCAAAGGATTACTGTATGGTATGTATGCAGCAAAATAACGTTTCACTATGCCTAGTCTGTGCATCTTTTTCAGTCAGTTTCTACAACTCAGCTTATCATGGAATATAAGTTTTCATGTTGTCCTCCAGTCTGCATTATCAGAAATAAACAGATAGAAGGTGAAGGAATTGGAGGGGGAATTCTCCAAGATAGAAAGTTGTTTATTTGCACATGCTCTCTGCATTCACTAAAATAATTATGCAAATCAGGTAGCGGCGCAGACACGGCCAAAAATTAGGTGCTGAATTTCAATTTGCACGCCAAAATTTCTAATTTTGCAGATCACCTGATTTTCACCTGAATCAGCTGGGTTATAACTCTTTTCTTCATTATTTCATCATAATTCGATGAGTCATTGTCATGATTGATAGAACATGTACACATCTAAATTGTGGCGTTATGACATGAACATAATTTACAGATAATTTAGCAGCACCGCAAGATTAGAGCGCATTGTAACGTCTGGATAAACTGGTTTTGTGGATGGTTGGGTAGTAAAAAAGTGTCTTTGCTGAAATACCTGTTAAGTGTTAATTGTTAACTGTTTCGTGAACTCACCCCAGTATAGTGTCAACTAATTTTTTGACCTCAGAGGGGTTAGTTTCCTCATTCAGCTTTCAATTTGTCTAATTCGAACTTAACTAAAAGTAGATCACATTACATAAAGGTGTGATTTACTCCAAGTACTTGTAGAGATATCTTTCAGCTAAATGTTGTGTCTTCCTGTGTTATCAGGGCCAGTACTGTGACATCTGCACCTCCAAAGACACTAACAGAGCGCATCCCATCAACAATGCCATCGATGGCACCGAACGATGGTGGCAAAGCCCTCCGCTCTCCCGCAGTGCAAAATACAACGAGGTCAACGTCACCCTGGACCTAGGACAGGTATGTTACCGGTGCATTCCTTACGTTTGTCTAACTCTCTATCACACCCCCACCCACACGCACATATCGTGTTCAGATTATTCAGCATACAGTAGAGTCATCTGATACTCGGCTACAGCAGGCGCTGTTGTGTTGTGCTGTTTCATATTTTTGTGTTTTTCCAGGAATCTTTGATGAATAGAAAGTTCAAAATAACAGGATTTATCTGAAATAGCTAACGTTTGTAGCATTATAAATGCCTTTACTCTCGCTTTTATTCAATTGAATGCATCCTTGCTGAAGAAAAATATGAAATCTTACTGACTCTAAACATTTGAACGGCCGAGTATATGTTATATATTTAGTCTAGTCGCTCAGTATTATTGCTGTATGTATAACCTGGCTATGTAGTTGTGGTCTCATTCAGCTGAACATGGCTGTAATATGCGACAGACTAAGCCCTGTACAACCTACTTTCTTTTCTCTCTCAATCTCTCTCTCTCCCTCCCCCTCTCTCTCTCTCTCTCTGAATGGAGGCAGAGAGCAGTGACTGGCTTTGTACTGAGTTCTTTTATGCGGCTGGTGTTTTTTCAGTACCACTTAAACCAGCTTGTTAAAAAGCAATGCATGCGCTTTTATACATACATCGCTGAGCAGAGAGAGTGAGAGAAGATGTGCTATATATATATATATTAATGCCATCGACACTTCATCTGAAGAAAATGTGAGTTGCACAGTTGTTTTAGGTGGCTGCCAAGGCATTGCTCTGTGGTCTGGGTGGTTTTTGGCATGTTGCTATGTAGTTGTGCTAGTTGACGAATAATGGTTGCTTGGCCCAGGCAGGTTTTTCACTCATTATAATATGTCATAAGTTTAAAACAGACGTTAGGTCTCTTAGAAGAGTAATAGCACACCTCTCCTCATCATTCCACATGCTTTGAGGAATCATTTACTGTATGCCAATAGCACAAGCAGTGTGGGATGAGTTAAACACCAAAGGTTTAATGGGGTGTGTTCAGACCTATAACTGAAGTATGAGGAGCAGTGATAGTGATGCTGCTTTGGAGGCTTCCTCTAACACAGGTATGAGGCTCCCTCAGAGCAGATGAATTAGATTGGAATGTTAGTTACTCAATATCTGTCTCGACCTGTTCAGGGACGAAACGACCCTCTCCATCACAACCAAAGTTTATGTCGCTCTTCTCTCGCTCGCTCTCTTTTTTCTGTCTGTTGAATGACCCTAGACACTTTTTGCACATTTTTCCTGCTTTCTGTGAACATGAGTGCTGAGGATCTCGAGTAAACAGCCATGACACACATGAATTAATCCTCTAGATGCATTCGAGTATTAACCAGTGTTTATGCGGTCATGTTAGCAAGATACTGTAAAAGTTAAATGAAACATGTTTCGGGTTTGGTGTCAATAAACCAAATGATTTGAACTGATTAATGCTTTTTTTTTCTCATAGTGACCTGAGAATCGATAAGTGAGCTGAGTAAATGTAGTATTTCTTAATCTAAATGCAAATTATATTTAGGTTGTAAATGACTGAAATTGTAAATGTTAGAGATGCTCCGATGTGAGTATTTTAAAACCATAGGCTATAGCATGAAAGCCGATGCAAAAGCTAAGCTATAAACACTTATTGAAAATTGTTTTCCACTTTACTGTGGGACCTCTCCTAGCCAGATGCTCACTGTTAATGTAACCTCATTTGTGTGTGTGATCCCTCAGGGCACATTAGTTTAATATCACTCAGAGTTTAGTATTAAAGACAAAAACAAACTCTGTCTTGCTGCTAATAGCACATAAATGCCATGGGAAATAACCACTGATGTACTTATCTAAGCCTAAACTTGATGATTCATTTCTTAAGCTCTTTTCTGAAGTATTCAGACATCAACCTGTAATTATTTGAGGGAGATCATGGATGGATCCCATCCCATCAGGAAACGGGTCTAAATGATACCCCACACTTTATTAAAACAATAATCAAGCATGTCTTGAGACTTTCATCACTCTTTTAAATATACAGGGTTGTTTATTTCTTATTTTTCCTTCTATTTCTTAAGCATGCTCGTTCACACAAGTGAAATTGCTCGTGCACAAGTTTGCACTTTATGATTAAAGTATATTGCAAGTTCTCAGAACCATTTAAACATTTGAATACCTAAAAATACACTTCTTCCAAACCATAGCAGAAATCCTTTGCCCTTTTCTGGGGCCCTTTTGTTGCAAATGAAACAATAGTTAAAAATAGACAAAGTGTAATCCAGAGCTGCACCGTACTCTGTGTGAGTGTGTTTGAGTATATTGTGGGGGGGTGTTGAGTGGGACTCAATGGGGACTAAAGTGCCCCATTGTGTGCCATGCGCGGAGATGGGCATGATGCCAGTCGTGAGAGCCGGACAGAATTATGTTGAGATCATGTGATCAGGAGCTAGCTTAAAGTGACAGTTCCCCCAAAATGTCATTCCAAAAATGTATGATTTACTTTCTTCTGTTGAGTATAAAAGAAGATATTTTAAAGAATGTTTCAACTAGTTTTTGTCCTTGTAATAAAAGTCAGTGGGGTCCAAAATAAATTTAATCCCATTGACTTTCACTGTATGAACAAAACACTTTTAATCTTTTTCAAAATATCTTTTTTTGTCTTCCTTCCACACATGAAAGAAAGTCATACAGGTTTGGAAAGGGTAGGAAAATGAATTGATTTTCATACATTTTTTGTATGTATAATGACACTAATTTTCCACTGACAGTGCATTATGCCTCAGGTACAAGATCTACCTTGTCAAAGTTTGTGTGTGTGTGTGTTTTCCATAATCCCATGTATGGGACGTCCCAGTGTGTGGCCTGCATACCTTGGCAAACAAAGTTCCCATTGTGCAGTTCTCAGCATCTTCCCTTGCTTTCCCCTTACTTTTTCCACTGGAAAGTCAGACCTGTAGATCAATATCCAGAATGAGCTGATATTTTAAATAAATGTCTCTTCTGAGATACTCTTGCTCTTATGCATGCATTTTATGATGCATCTGTCCTCTTGCACTCCTCCTTCACTCTTTTTCTGTTTAAACTGAAGTTGTGTTGTTCATGTATGAAAGTGCCCCATTGTGTGCCATGCGCGGAGATGGGCGTGATGCCAGTCGTGAGAGCCGGACAGAACTAAAGTTTTCCTGTCATCGAGTAAGGACTGAGTTTATCCAATGGCAAGGCTATAGAGCTGGATGTATTGATCTCTCACTCATTTTTTCTCTCTCTTGGTCTATTAAAATAGTCAGTTGCTCGCCCTATCCTTGCCTGGCATCAGTTTTCCTGCCATTATGTAGAGATCATGTGATCATGCTCTAGCTTAAAACTACAGTTCACCCAAAATGTAATACCAAAATTATATGACTTACTTTCTTCTGTGGAACACAAAAGAAGATATTTTAAAGAATGTTTCAGCTATTTTTGTCCATATAAAGAAAGTTAGTGGGGTCCAAAATAAATTGACTTTCACTGTATGGACAACAGTTGTGTTGTTCATGTATTCCAGTAATACACACGCTAACAGATGCACACCCATGCATGCATATACAAATGTCCACCCTTTTTCTCACCCATGCTTTCATGTTGTTTACCAAGCATGAAAATGGGCCTGTTAATGGGAGAGAGAAGAAAAGACAATGCCGCACAATCTGACTATAATAGGAGGGAACCATGGAGACAAGGGCACAAGGAAAAACTTTATATGATCCAATCTTTCCTGTTAGTCAGAGCCCTAGTTGCCCTTCCCTTTAATATGAGCAGGCTTGTACATAACAGACGTCCATGAGAGTGTCTTGTGCATGAGTGTGAACCGTAATTAATTTCTGAAACAGCAGGGATCTGAACTCCTGGCTTGGATTCTTCGGAGCCCTCTACCTCGACTTTAGCCATCGATCATGACGGACGGTTTTGTCTGCGGCTTTAATTTAGCCCCTTTCCCCCAGCATCCCTGTTGGCAGCGGCTTCATTATGACCCTAAAGAATCATATCAACTTGTGGAAAATGGGCATCCTATGACCCTTTTAAATCACAGATGCATATATCTTCACTGACACCGAACACACTGCTGATCTCTGCTCACCTCCTATTATTTATTAAAGGGGCCATATTCTACACTTTTGTAGCATTTTATTTTTTTTCCCAGAAATCCCAGGCTTCTGGTGCCAAAAATGTTGTTGTACATGACCAAAAAGGTGCAAACCCTCTTGCTAACCCACAGAATAAACAGATTGCTTTTGGTACTGTATACCTTTTCAAAATTAATTCTGTATTTGAATGTCTGTTATGATTGGCTAATCTCTGTTTATCAGTGTAGCTCACAAAATTGTTCATGAGGGCTAGTCAAGTTGCTGAATACTGAATAGGGGTAAATCTATAAACGTGAGCAGTCATATGTTAAAGGAACACTCCACTATTTTTGAAAATAGGCTCATTTTCCAACTCCCCTATAGAGTTAAACAGTTGAGTTTTACTATTTTCGAATCCATTCAGCCGATCTCCGGGTCTGGCGGTAGCACTTTTAGCTGTAGCTTAGCATAGATCATTGAATCTGATTAGACCGCTAGCATCTCGCTCAAAAATGACCAAAGAGTTTCTATATTTTTCCTATTTAAAACTTGACTCTTCTGTAGTTGCATTGTGTACTAAGACCAACAGAAAATGAAAAGTTGAGATTTTCTAGGCCGATATGGCTAGGAACTATACTCTCATTCCGGCGTAATAATCAAGGAACTTTGCTGCCGTACCATGGGTGCAGCAGGCGCAATGATATTACGCAGCGCCTGAAAATAGGCTAACTTCCGCCAACATAACCAATGTGACCACCTGCTGGCACAGGGAGCGTGCTGGGGACTATTTTCAGGCACTGCGTAATATCATTGCCCATGGTACGGCAGCAAAGTTCCTTGATTATTACGCCAGAATGAGAGTATAGTTCCTAGCCATATCATAACTCAACTGTTTAACTCTAGGGGAGTTGGAAAATGATTTTCAAAAATAGTGGAGTGTTCCTTTAATGCGCATATGGTTGTGATGTCATGGATTTCACTGGCTCCAAAAATACATTTTGAATATTTTTTTAATAATATTTTTTATAATTTTTTTATAATATTATTTATCATTACATTTTACATTATTTTCAAAATATTACTTATGATTGTTTTTTTCCCAAATGCTAGGTTTTCTTTACAAAGAAACACTAAATAGATCTTCTGAACATCTGGGGGAACTTTGCATCTTCCCTGTGTGGCAGAAGTGTTTGATTTTGAGCCTGTGTTCACCTCATTTCTCCCGGATAAAGGACTACATAAACAAGGTCTACAGATTAGGCACTTCCAGTCTAACCGTTGTTTACGTATCCTCTAGGTCTAATTTCTATTGCATTGGGTAGTGAGCATGTGTGTGTGCAGAGTCTTATAGTATTTAATGCAGTTTAGTGTCGCCACTGTATGCAGTCATTTTCAACTGAAATCATGAATGATCCAATCTCAACTTTAGTCTTTTTCCTTTAAAATCCAAAAATAGCTGCGTTTGCCCTTTTTGGTAAGGATGCTGTTTGTAAAGACATTTTGGAGATCTGGAAGATCTTCTCTGCTAGAAGGATCAGCAGATACAAACATATATATTCCTGCTTTGAATATAATTGGCCAACGTGAGTTTCTTATTGATAGTCATTCTGTAAGTTCGGTTCATATTCTTCAGTCATGTTTTTTGGTTTCGCTCACAGTGTATCTACAGTTCACTATAGTCCACAGCCGTCATCTCACCATGCATTCTGTAACTAGTAGCACTGATTTAGCTTTTTTTCTTTTTCTATCTCCTCCCTTCCTGATTTCACGCTTAAGCAGACTGCTCTTATCTCCTTTATTGGCTGCTGGAAGATCTTCTCTGCTAGAAGGATCAGCAGATACAAACATATATATTCCTGCTTTGAATATAATTGGCCAACGTGAGTTTCTTATTGATAGTCATTCTGTAAGTTCGGTTCATATTCTTCAGTCATGTTTTTTGGTTTCGCTCACAGTGTATCTACAGTTCACTATAGTCCACAGCCTTCATCTCACCATGCATTCTGTAACTAGTAGCACTGATTTAGCTTTTTTTCTTTTTCTATCTCCTCCCTTCCTGATTTCACGCTTAAACAGACTGCTCTTATCTCCTTTATTGGCTGCAGGGCAGTTCAGCATTTCCTCCACTCCCCTCTCAAATATTAGCAGAGCATTTCATCAGCATTTTTTGAGACATTGAGGGAGAAAGAGAGGATAAGGAGTCGATCTATCTATCTAGATCCGTCATCTTCATAATGAAGCCGTGAACTGAGTAGAGGATGTTGACAAATAAAAGTGAGGTTAACGTGACAATAGTCAGGAATAGTGAAACTGAAGATAAGATTGACTGATTTTTGTTTGAACTTCAGGGTCGATAGTTAATTTCTGTTCACTTTCATTTAACTCAGAAATTCCAAGCATTGTGAGGAAACACTTTGATATTAGACATGTTTTTTGTTGTTATTGCTTAATACTAGGACTGTAAGTTGATTGGACGTTTTTAGTCAACGATTAATTAATCGCAATTAATCATAATTATCAGTATTTATGTTATTTCGATTCCTAAGTGAAGACAATTCAGAGACATGAAATTATCGGCTGACAAAACATTAAAAAACAGACATTTCAAGTAGCATAATTAATTTGAATACTTTTTAAAAACTAATTATTTTTCATAATTAGTAACATTAAATTTACATGTACTTTTATATCCATGTACATTTTCTTAATAATTTTTAGTCATTGACTGATTAGGCACTTCCAGTCTAACCGTTGTTTACGTATCCTCTAGGTCTAATTTCTATTGCATTGGGTAGTGAGCATGTGTGTGTGCAGAGTCTTATAGTATTTAATGCAGTTTAGTGTCGCCACTGTATGCAGTCATTTTCAACTGAAATCATGAATGATCCAATCTCAACTTTAGTCTTTTTCCTTTAAAATCCAAAAATAGCTGCGTTTGCCCTTTTTGGTAAGGATGCTGTTTGTAAAGACATTTTGGAGATCTGGAAGATCTTCTCTGCTAGAAGGATCAGCAGATACAAACATATATATTCCTGCTTTGAATATAATTGGCCAACGTGAGTTTCTTATTGATAGTCATTCTGTAAGTTCGGTTCATATTCTTCAGTCATGTTTTTTGGTTTCGCTCACAGTGTATCTACAGTTCACTATAGTCCACAGCCGTCATCTCACCATGCATTCTGTAACTAGTAGCACTGATTTAGCTTTTTTTCTTTTTCTATCTCCTCCCTTCCTGATTTCACGCTTAAGCAGACTGCTCTTATCTCCTTTATTGGCTGCAGGGCAGTTCAGCATTTCCTCCACTCCCCTCTCAAATATTAGCAGAGCATTTCATCAGCATTTTTTGAGACATTGAGGGAGAAAGAGAGGATAAGGAGTCGATCTATCTATCTAGATCCGTCATCTTCATAATGAAGCCGTGAACTGAGTAGAGGATGTTGACAAATAAAAGTGAGGTTAACGTGACAATAGTCAGGAATAGTGAAACTGAAGATAAGATTGACTGATTTTTGTTTGAACTTCAGGGTCGATAGTTAATTTCTGTTCACTTTCATTTAACTCAGAAATTCCAAGCATTGTGAGGAAACACTTTGATACATTTCAAGTAGCATAATTAATTTGAATACTTTTTAAAAACTAATTATTTTTCATAATTAGTAACATTAAATTTACATGTACTTTTATATCCATGTACATTTTCTTAATAATTTTTAGTCATTGACTTTTAACAAAAGCATGCTTGTAGATCTGTTGGACTTGAAAGCTGTTGTTTCATGTCACAAAGGAATGAATGAGAACAATTCACACCTCCTCAGGGATCCTCACGTTCTCCTCCTTCTGGCCAGGAAGTAGCCTTCAAGAAAAACGTCAAACCCGAATGAACAATTGACCCCCAAAACGAGGCGGGAGAATTTGAGATGGCATGTGGGGGCTGTCGTAGTGGTTTTCAAACAGAAATGTGGTAGAGTTCAGCAACGCCCCCGATTCCTGTCGAAACCTGTTCCTTCATGCAGTAGAGAAAGAAACCCACCTCCACGTCTCCAAGGCCTCTCAGACACCTCAGTCTGGGAGCTGAAACAAAAGGGAGGTCCTGAAGCCTTTCTGTGGATAGGTTCACAAACCTGCAGTGTGACCTTGCTTATCTGACTCTTGAGTGCAAGATAACTCATTCACAGGCGACATGTCTACAGATTAGACCTATCGCTGCTTCATAAGTCTGCTGATTAACTATCAGTGACAAACCAAAGTTGGCTGATGTAATGGTCAATCAAGAGTGAAGGAATATGTAGATCTAAAATGTGCCTTGACATTTTTGGTTTCTTAGATATAGGATGCTGGTTTCCTATAAACACAATTCAAGCTCATGTTCACACATTAGGAGCTGCTTATGAATGCATATACTGTAGCTGTGACTTCTCACCTTTATGCTGTGAATAAGGGTGAGTGATGTGCATGAGGGTATTTTGGCGAGGTAAAATCTTCTGCTTATTGATGGATCTACTTTAAAGGGAAGTTCTGGCTGGCATTAGAGGAAGATCTTAACAGAGTTTCCTCTGAATTGTCTTCACTTTCTGAGCCACATTTTGATCTCAAGGTCATTTTTCATGGATGTATGAAGAGATTAACCACTGATGTAGTTCATTATATTAACAAATGTACATGTTGCACAAAGTTTGGCAACCGGAAAGTGTCCAAAATATTTTATATTTATTCATTTGAACTTTATATTTGTTTTATATTTTGGAGTCTAACAAACTTGTGAGGTGTTTTGACTAAAAACTGTGCTTGTGCTATATTTCTTTAAAGTAAATGTGTCTTGTTTTGATTATTTGATATGTAATGCAAATGCATTTTTACATTTTTATTTGTGGCTGAAGTGTCTAAATAGTTTTTTGGGGGGCTGCTGTAGGCCAGTGCCAATTATGAACTAGAAAGCAAGGATGTAGAACTTATTTTACACAACATTTAAGACCTGTTTACACTAAGGACAGTAACTATAATGAACTTTAACGATGAAGTTTTAATAATCATTATAATTCTATGAGAAAAGGGAAGTATAACGATAATGACACAGAGGAATGATATCATTGGAATCACTTTCAGAATGATTTTTTCCCGGGTAATGTATTATAAAAAAATTTGCCAGTCAGACTTGTCATAGCTATATTGTTACATTTATCTTTATAGTCATTGTTCAACTAAAAACTGTGTAAAACCAGCTACCATGTTTTTATCTGGATTTTCCAGGATGACCAGTGGTATAAACAAACATCTCAGAGCACATTCCACTTTAGACTTTATATAGGGAGATATCTAGCATTGCACTGAATCAGAATGTTATCTGAATTTTCCATATTTCATTTCTCAGCAGCTCTTAGTCATTTGAATGAGCTGACATTATGAAGTCGGGCTATTAATAGTTTGATGCTAATGTGATCGGTTCATGCACAAAAGTTTCTTTCTACATTTTGGGCACATTGGCGTAAAGTTCAGTCTGTGGTTTAGGCTCTGAGGATGTCTCATATTATTTCCTCTGATGAATAGATGCAAATTCACACTCAGCTGAACTGGCAGCTTTACCCATCGCTGCTGACGGTAACAGTATGCAGTGAATCATTACATAGAAATAGAATTATTCTCCTGAATGCGCTAAATTATTAGTTCCTCCTGGCCATTCTTTTCCTTTCATCTTTCTCTCATTCTTTCCCTTTTTTGTTCTTGAATCCTTTATCTCCACATTGATAGATGATAGTGTTTTTTGGGGGGAATTTAAAGTAAAGGCTACTGAAAAGATGGAAAAGGACGGAGTGAATGCGAGAACAGAGCGCTGGCCTTGTTAATGAGAGGGTAAATGTTTGTTTTTGTCGGGTCAACAAGAGCTGTTGTTGGAGTCTTTCATCCATTCAGTGGCTCATTGGTTGGGTTGGGCCTGAGAGGGGAGGGAAGTGTGTTTGTTGTGGAGAGGGGTCACTTTGGTTAAGGGGGCAAATAGAGGGATATAAATACCATTCCCCCCTCCCTTTGCCCTGAAGGGGGCTTTTTTCACTGGCTTTTCCCCTTTTTTTAGGCCCAACTTTTAGTCAAGAGACAGAAACTGGCCAAGAAAGTAGTGAAGGAGGCACTTTAAAAATCGTACAAGTAATTTTAGCATGCCACTGACGCCCATGAAATTGACTATATTCTGTATGTCGTCTATATAGTATACAGTAGATGCATTAAAACATGGCACCACAGTTCTGATAAACATTTTCAGGGTGTCCTTTAAAGGGGTCATATGATGTTGCTAAAAAGAACATTATTTTGTGTATTTGGTGTAATGAAATGTGTTTATGTGGTTTAAGGTACAAAAAACACATTATTTTCCAGATACTGTACATTATTGTTTCTCCTCTATGCCCCGCCTTTTAAAAACCCTTTAAAAGGATTTCTAAACTCTGCCCCCAAGCATTAAAACCCAGGAGAGAAATGACAGAAAGTGTGATAAATCCATCCCTCTCGCCATCTGAGATAAACAGGGCAGATAAACAAGCCAAAAAAGACCTCCATTTGAAGGGCCATAAAAGATTGAATGAGAGAGGAGGGCTCCAAATACAGATGACGTGAAGCAGCTTGGGGATACTTGCTTGTAAAAACCCATCACTCCTCAAACACTGTATTTTGATTATTTTTTGCTTCAGTTTCTACAAAAAGGGCTGAGAAGCTTCCTTAAGATTCTGCCTAAAATTCCTGCCTGATTAGGTGGCAGTTTCGGTGCAGTTTTGCGATAGAAACTAAAAGAGAATCAGGGAATTTTTTTCCAATACATTTCTATGGTTATCAGTGTAAATCATCACAATTTCTGTTTCAATCCAGAATTTAAATATTGTTGTCACTCCCAGTCACTCCCAATCCACTCCTGAATGCTCTTCTATAGGAGCATGTTTTAATATCTGTATCTGTTTTTATAATGTTGTAGTCCAATATTAATGTAATGTAATGCAATGTAGTTAATGTAACAATGTTGATACCACAAATGTTCCTGTGGCTCAGTGGTAGAGCATTGCGTTAGCAGCGCAAAAGGTTGTGGGTTCGATTCCCAGGGAACACAAATAGGCTACTGGTAAAAAATGTTTAGCCTGAATGCACTGTAAGTCGCTTTGGATAAAAGTGTCTGCTAAATGCATAAATTATTATTAATTATTATAGTTCAGCATTATAGAACATTCACAGCTGTACAGAATTTGTTGTTTTTTAAATGAAGATTGTTCAAATGATCACACCGATGACATCACAGCCAGGATTCCAAGCAGATGCTATAAACAGAGCGGGTGACTTTTACAGATAAAATAGCAGTTTGCAGTTCAGTACATTAGTATCTAGTTGAGATGGCTGAAGGTGACTCTTTTGGTGGTAACCTCCCTGCAGTTGTCATTCAGTTAGATGATGTCGATGAGTTACTTTTGATTGAATTTTGGACACAATATGTGATTAACGCAACAGTTATAGACGGGGATATCTGGAGGACTCTTCCACAGATACGCATACCACGTCGCTTCACTGCTCTCAACGCAGGTTTTTTTGTAGACTTGCTTCGAAGATCTCTCACTCAACTTTCGTGGTATCCTCTGACTCCTGGTCCTGACCACAATCCATTGCTCTCCATGCTGGCCTGGAATGCAGATTACTGGTCCATTGCTTTTTATGCATCAGGTGAGGCCTTGGAAATTGCATTTTATCCCGTGTATATTAATACCCCATCTGAGACATCTGTGAGTGAGTCTAGCACAGATGATGAACAGCCTGAACCTTCTCACCTGGTCAGCAACAGTGAGGCCAGAGCGAGAGGATCACCTATGAATGGGTCCAGCATGGATGATGAACAGCCTGGACCTTCTGATCTGGTCAACAACAGTGAGGACAGACCTGGAGGATCCAGAGCACCTTCTGACCAAAGCTCAGGCAGTCAGGTTAAGATGAGACAGGGTGTTAAAAGAAAAAGAGAGCATGGCCGGTCAGAGAGCAGAGAATGGAAAGGGAGGAGATCAGATCACTGGTCTGATTCTGATTCCAATACTGGTTCTTCTAGTGAATCCCTCAGCTCAGGCTTTTCTTCTCCAGCTTCACTTGGAGAGACATCCAGAGATGATGAACATCCTGAACCTTCTAACAGAGAGAACAGTGAGGCCAGAACTGAAAGATCCAGAACACATTCTGACCAAAGCTCAGTCAGTCAGGTTGAGATGAGACGTGGTTTAAAAAGAAAAAGAAAGACTTCAGGCAGGTCAGAAAGTAGAGAAAGTTAGAGTGAGCGGTTAGACCTCTGCTCTGATTCTGTTTCCTATCATGACCAGCCTGAACCTTCTGTGAGAGACAAGAGTGAGGTCAGAGCTGAAGGATCCAGAGCACCTTCTGACCAAAGCTCAGTCAGTCAGGTTGAGATGAGACGCGGTTTAAAAAAAAAAAAAGAAAGACTTCTGGCACGTCAGAATGTAGAGAAAGTAAAAGAAAGAGATTAGACCACCGCTCTGGTTCTGATTCAAATGATGACCAGCCTGAACCTTCTGTGAGAGCCAACAGTGAGGTCAGAGCTGGAGTCTCTATATAGCCTCGTTCAGACTGTCAGCCCAAATCTGATTTTTGTGCAAATCCGATTGAAATCGGCCCTTTTTGTTAAATTTTTTATAAATTGTTGTTAAATTGTATAAGTTTTATGAGATAATAATGAATAAAGATCTTGCATCTGATTTATGATCTTCTTGTAACACTTCAGTGGTCAGTCACAGCTGTTCCTTCTTAATGTGGATCTAGACCACAATTTAAAACTGGTTGCAGTTGAGCCTGAACCATGTCTAATATAGCACTATGGTGATTCATGGTGCTGAATGAGAGGGCACCTGCCTTCACCACATCTAACCTCTCAGCGAGTTCCCAGAGGAGCACAAAAGGCTTTCCGACTGCGCTGGGCTGGAGGGCGCTGGCTCTTGTTTCCTGCTTCCTCTTTTAGGACTCTTCAATGGCAGAGGAGGTGGGGGTCCACCAATGATTCAAGACTCTTAATGCTTGATCAAGGCTATACACAGAGCCCATACATTCACTTTTATTGAAACACTTCACTGAGCAGGGCAGGGAGAGAGACTTCATGAGTTTATCATTTATCAATCTCAGCTTGTCCTTTTAAGTTTGATGATTTATTCTGGAATGACACAAGTGATTGTCTTTATGATTGAGTCATTGAATCATTCATTCTTTTTCCTTTGTGGTCTTCAAATACTAAAACTTCATGGAAGTACCTGAGACATGTTTCACTTTGTTTCATTTGTTTGGGAGAGCCATGAGAACTCCCTTTGAGTCCAATGTGTGTGTGTGTGTGTGTGTTAGAGCAGATGGGACAAACACAGATAAGACACTCTGGCAGTGATATCTAATTAGAGTCTGGACAGCATCTGTGACGCAGAAAACACCCACCGCTCTTTCCCAGAGACTCGCAGGAGTAGCTAAGAGCAGAACCATCAGGCTGAACACTGAACTAGCAACAATTATCCACTTGACCTCCCAGTTTATGAAAGACAAACACAGATAGCCCACTCCCTCTGATCTTCCCATGTCAAAGGTACTAGAAAAATGCCTGTTCAGGAAAACGTTTAGGATAGTGATAATGATGATGGAAGCAAGTAGGATACAGCAAACTCATTTTGCATTAAGTTTAGTAAAAACATAGCGAGAAAGTCAGGTTAAGTCCTAGCAAAGACTATAGAATACCCAAGACATGCCACTCGTTTAGTTTTGAATGGGGAAAAATGCAACGCTCAATATGGCCGCTCTACCTAAGGAAGCCCTGCCTTCTGAATAAAAGAGCCAATTGCTAATCGGTAAAGTCATTGCATCACTGCAGCTGCCGTTAGAAGTCCTGGTTGCTATAGAAACAGTCAGCGTTCAGTGACGTGCACTCAGGACTGCGCATGTGCACTGGCTGATCTAGCCTGAACGATATTTGAGCAAAAGAAACAACATTTATAAGACAGTTGTTGTCAGATTTAATTGGTGATTCCAAATATGAAATTTAATCTTAAAGGGGTCATATGATGCGATTTCAAGTTTTCCTTTCTCTTTGGAGTGTTACAAGCTGATTGTGCATATTGTGGTGTTCGGCCAATCACAATGCACTGGGTTAGCTGGCCAATCAGAGCAGACTGCGTTTGTCGGAAGGAGGGACTTTGTAGAAAACAAAGCGTTTGAGAGGGGCGGGGCATAGAGGACCTACAATAATGTACAGTATTTGAAAAATAATGTGTTTTTTGAACATTAAAGCATGTCAACATATTCTGTTACACCAAATACACAAAATAATGATCTTTAAAAAAGCATCATATGACCCCTTTAAGCTTGGTGAACAGTTTTGGAGAATTTGATGTTTCCCCATTCAAAGAGATAGGAGCTGCACTTGCGTGCGCGAGAGTCGTTTCAAAGATGGCTGCTGAGTGCAGTGGCTTGCCATAAAAGGGACTTTGGACCTAGGCAGTCTGAGAGCTGATCGTAAGAGGTAACGGTTAATTATGTTTGGAATGCACAGATCCCACCACCTCAACCCTCCCTCATATCCTGTAGCAAGCATTCCCAAATCCAGTTGTGGTCCTCTTGTGAGAGGAATCCCTAATCAATATTGCTGGAATGCTCAAATTATCCCAGACTGATAGTAGTACTTTTGCAGGAAGGGAGGATGGGATTCAGGCATGCAGAGCAGGTGTAAACAGATGACCATCCTTCAAACTCATCTTAACCCCCTCATGTGCCTTAGGGCTGATAATAATAACACACACACACACACACGTATATCTAAGCTGCCCATTCAGCATTCCCAGGAAATGAAGTGTGATTATACATGTCATCGGTGACATCCCTCTGTCTAGAAGGTGAGAACTGATGAACAGCATGTTGTTTTTCCATACTGTCTGCAGGAATGATGTAAGCTCACATGAGCACAAGAGCTCTCTTGTCAGTGAGGGCTTATGACAGTATAGATGCCTTTCAGTGGCGTTGTGCTTTCCGAACATTCCCGCACAGGGACGGTGAGACACACCTGTTTGTGAATGTTGTTATTTTTTATGAGATGTTTGCAGTTCTGGATAGTTTTATAGCATGTGGTTTAGTAGTTTAGATGCAGTATGTTGGAGCCGACTGTTACATTTGACTAAGTGTGCTTATAGGTCATTACGTAGATGCTCATGGCTTAAAGTAGGATTTTAAACTTGTCAGTGGCACAGACCTCTTAAAATATAGAAAGGGCTATATGCATATCAGCAGCCTTTACTCCAGTCTTCAGTGTCACATGATCCTTCAGAAATCATTCTAACATGCTGATTTGCTGCTCAAGAAACATTTCTTATTATTAGCAATGTTGAAAACAGTTGTACTGCTTAATATTTTTGTGGAAAACTAAAGTTTTATTTTATCAATCTTATTATTAGCTTATTAAACAGCATTTTGCAGCTTTTTGAAACAATGTAAAATCTTATTGGTCCCAAACTTGTACTGTGTGACATAGTAAGTGTGATATTATGAACACAACATGTTTTTTTCCAACATGCTGTCTTATAATATTGGAATATTATGTGGAAAATATTTCATTTTCAGTTCAGTTCAAATGTATTTATATGGCGCTTTTCATAATAAATATATTTCAAAGCAGATTTACATTAATTAGTGTGCAATTTTAGTAGTATGCTAGTGAGCAAGTTGTGGCCAGTGGCCAAAAAAAAAATCTTGAATATATGTAGATTTTATTTATTTATTTTTAACTTGTATTTTTTAATTTTAATTTTTACTTTTCTTTTTTTAGTTTGAAAACCTTTCAGAATAGTCCATCTTAAAATAAAAATTCTGAAGGTTCTTTAAAAAAGCTTTTTTTGTGTTTTACTTGAAAATGCTTGAAAAAAAAAAAAGCATAAATCTGCAGAGTCTGCAGAGTTTCTGATCAGCGTAGCAGAAAGCTATGCAGGCCTTTTCTTCAGTGCTGTATGTTTTGTCATGGTGCGGTATTTTGAGTGCAGATTACCAATGTCTGCTCATGTTCACACGTGCTCAGACGCTTACAGTAGCCAGAGTTCAGCTATGAATAAGAGCATTCAACAGCACAGTGTGTCAGGACGCACATTTATGCACGTGTAAGTATAAATCTTCAAAATCCTGGCTTGGAGACATAGTTAGCTTACTTTATTCTGTCTCAATTGTCTTGTCCTCTGTCTGCTCTGCATTCTCTTATCTTAACTTATTATTTTGTCTTCTCTTACTGACATCATTGCCTTGAGAAGCCAGAAATTCCTTGTCTGTACCCATGTGCCTCTTCAAGTCTTGACTTGTTTTTTGTGGGTCTTCTATAGGCTGATATACGCTGTAATCTTGATTTGTATGTTCTTTCTTTAAGACATTTTTCATGTGCATGAATAGTGGTGTTTGCTAAGTATCATTATTACAATTACTCGTACTTGGGTTTAAGAATTTGAAGAAAGTAAGCGATTATGTGTGCAATTTTAGCCTTTGTTGGACTATGCAAAAAACAAACATATAAAAAAATCCTGTTGCAACCACCTAGAACGACACCTAGAGCAACCAAAATGCCCTATCAAACACCCTAGAAATCGCACAGGGGCACAGGGGCACAGGGCAGGTATCAGTCATATTTTCTTCAGAAAATGTAAAAAAGGAACTTGTGGTACATTTTTGTGTTTTGAAAGAGAAAAAGTATCCAGTGACTCATGGCCCGAGGTTACATGGGGTGGTGTTGTAGTGTTTATTTGTTTGAGAGGTGAGAACCGGTAATAAGATCCTCTAGTGTCTGTGCTGTTTTTTGTAAATGTGTAGCTATGAATTGATGGCAGTTAACACGGCTCTCACAGGCATGTGTGGAATGGGCTGTGAGGGTGGGATCTGTTACCCCCCATCACATTCTGTCTCTGGAGGGGGGCAACAGCTGTGTTTGAGCTTTGAACTCTGGAGTGACCCATCGCAGGTTCACTTCACCCACTCATGTACATACCAGCTAACCATGTTACAGGATTTATGACATGTGCCCGGACTCTCGCAGCTGTTTCGGCATCCCCCATTGCCATGGTAATCCCTCCTCCTCCTGCTCTCCTCATAAGCAGGCCATTATTTTGGAGTCGGAACGCTGAGGTTGCGGAACTTCTGTGGAGGATCAGTTCCTTTCCTGTGAATTCCTGCAGAGCAACACTGATGTCTATACACAGACAGAAACGTACATCATGTCAGGATGTGGTGTAAAGATAAAAAATGCAGTGATGGGAGGAAGAAGAGGAGAGGAGATGGAGAGAGGGAACAAGTAAAGCCCATAGCGACTGAGTAGGTGTGCAGTCCACTGCTCTTTACTATAGTACTATACATGCTCTGTAAGGCTCATTCACACCAAGTCTGAGTTCCTTGCACAAAATACATGCATAAAGTTTGTTTTTTTTCGCCTCTCTTTGACGTGTGTGCTGATGATCGATTGCTTTTGATTATTCATTCTGAGACTAGGTTGGATATTTAATTGTTTGGAAGTTTAAAACAATTTATTCTGGGAAGTTTTTTATATTTATTTTATATATTATCAAATTTTATAGCTTTGTTTAAATAGATAGATAGATAGATATGTATTTATATATATATATATATATATATATACATAAGACATGCACACATACACACACACACATTATATTATATTAACATATTACCTTCATGTGGTTTAGTTGCATTGGCATTGCATTTGTTGTGAATATTTTTTTTCTTTTTTGTTTGCATCTTTATGGATTTGCTATTTTTTATTTGAAAAAAATAATTTAATTCAATTTTAATACAAAAATTTTATCATCAAAAAGGGTTAATAATTCATAAAACTACTATACAAATCTACAACTCCTATGTATTTATTTATTTATCTGCATTTCACTTCTGCTCTATCTATCTACAAATTGCTTGTGTTGTTCCTCATGTTAAAGTCACTTTGTCTCTGAATATTATGCTGAGATATGTTAAATAAATGACCAATTATCTTTTAAGACCCTCACAAAAAATATAGGCTAATAAGTTGGAAAAGAGTATAGATGAGGGTGAGGGGAATGAATGTGACGTCAGAGATCACCTCACAGAATGCTGTTCACCTATACCTGCAACACGCTTTTTTATTGCAAGAGTGTTCCAGGATATGCCCCTCAACATTTCCATGTCCTTTTGCCCTGTTGATTAAGGTGTTGCTGGGTTTTCAGGTGCTTAATGATTGGCCAAGCATTCATGTGTCCTCTGACTATGTGCTTCCACTCTTATCACTATGGAAACACAAGAAAATGCAGAAAGCATTCAACAGATGAATGTATGCAATAATTAAGCCCAAGGGAGTCTGGACACAACTGGACTTTTATTGAACATTTCAAACGCACTTACTTCATGCTGCATCAAACCCAACCCAACCAAACCAAATAAAAGCCTGTCACAGCTAGGGTTGGGTCGATAGACTATGCCTTTGTCCATCGCCGATGGCTGATAGACATCACGATGTTGTTCTGTATTTGTATTATTGTTTATGTGGAAAGTGAAATTTTATGTACTGTAATGTAACAGACATTATGTAATGTAAATGTATAATGTAACCCCCGCACCCCCACGATGTCATTGTCCATCGCGATGTTTCACTGTAGACATCGTCCAATGCCAATTTTGTAGACATCGCCCAACCCTAGTCACAGCAACTTATTTTTGCCAATAAGTAACCATCTAACAACCAAATCGTTGGATGTAATCTCATCCTCATCTAGAACTTCCTGCCTCTTGTGAGAAGCATGTTGCATCTCTTGTCAAGTTCCTAACATACGTGCAGTGCACACACACACACAGAGTCTGCTGAGATTTCTCTGCAGTCTGAAGTTCAGGTTCATTCACACTCCTGTGACCAGCCGCCCGTCTGACAGATGGAAGAAAGAGCATCTGAGCCCCATTTCAAAGAGCCCACCTTTCCACCTCGCTACTCCGCTCAGATATTTCCACAGATGTGTTTTTGTTCTGCATATCTGTGAGGAGGCTTGCGTTGACAAAGGCCCCTGACATGGCTGAAGTGCTTCTTTGTAGCAGAGGAACGTTGGGGTTGCATTGCATTGAGGGGTTGTGGAAGTTAGTATAGAAGGTGGGGGATGGTGTGTGTGTGTTGAAGGGGATACTGCGATGTTTCACTGTAGACATCGTCCAATGCCAATTTTGTAGACATCGCCCAACCCTAGTCACAGCAACTTATTTTTGCCAATAAGTAACCATCTAACAACCAAATCGTTGGATGTAATCTCATCCTCATCTAGAACTTCCTGCCTCTTGTGAGAAGCATGTTGCATCTCTTGTCAAGTTCCTAACATACGTGCAGTGCACACACACACACAGAGTCTGCTGAGATTTCTCTGCAGTCTGAAGTTCAGGTTCATTCACACTCCTGTGACCAGCCGCCCGTCTGACAGATGGAAGAAAGAGCATCTGAGCCCCATTTCAAAGAGCCCACCTTTCCACCTCGCTACTCCGCTCAGATATTTCCACAGATGTGTTTTTGTTCTGCATATCTGTGAGGAGGCTTGCGTTGACAAAGGCCCCTGACATGGCTGAAGTGCTTCTTTGTAGCAGAGGAACGTTGGGGTTGCATTGCATTGAGGGGTTGTGGGGTGGGGGATGGTGTGTGTGTGTGTGTGTGTGTGTGTTGAAGGGGATACTGTGTTGTCAGAGCTGAGGAGCTTAGAGAGGAAGTGGATGGATATTTAAGCATTAAGCCTTTCGGCTTTCTTAAGGAAGACACATTTCCAGAGAGATTAGATGAAGAATGCCTGATTTTTATGTTAGGATGCTCCGCTTTGGATTGCTCTTATAGTTTTATATGAGTTGATGTGCATCACACATTGATTTTTTTCATTATATACAGTATTTACTCGCTTTACTAAACAGAACAGCCGTTCCCGTGAGAATGTGGCATTGTGTTTTGGGAGTGGTAGAGATAGCAAAACGAACACAAATGAATGTCAGGTGAACTAAAATCGACCTGCTGAGTTTTAGCTTTCATCAGAGATGTTACAGGGAAATGTGCCGTAAACACAGTATTTAAAATAAATGTTTTTATCTAATTCCATGATTTATGAACTATCTTCAGAGAAGAATGATGAAGTTCTTATGTATCTGGTAATGTTTTCAGAAATGTTAGAAATGCAATTCATATAATGACTTTACATGACTTTACTTTATGATGAACATTTTTAATTTTTGTATTGGAAAAAAAAAATATATATACACACACACACACACACACACTCACACACACACATAAAATAACATAATCAGATTTTTTTATGTGTTTTTGGTGATCCAGGATGATTAATGATAAATTTCAACATACCTTAGCATCGCATCATTTAATAGTCATGATGTCATTACTTCCTCCTTTCTTTCTCTCTGGGGCAGAATGACTGTGTGTTGATTGAGTCATGCTAATGGAGTGAGTTCAGGGAAAAGAGTCCAATTATGTCCATGTCTTTGATTAAGTCACTGTGGGAGAACATCTGTGAACCTCAGTGACTTTATCAGTCCATCAGTCACCTAAAAACAGCATTGCTTTGGCATTAATATGAACTCACAGCCATAACTGACGCTTATTAATGCAGGGTCACTCCCATCAGACAGCCTGAGAGAGACAGAAGATTTCATCTGTTTTTGAGCTCGTATGTGATGACTTCATGTGAAAAGTTGCAGGATGTTCATTGGCTTCATTATAATATAGAATAATAAAGCCGATGAACTTCCTGCAAGTGGAAGTTCATCAGCTTCATTATTCTATACTATAATATAAAACATTATTCATATGTGAACTTACTTTGAAATTCTTTTTATTCTTCCCAGCTTTTCCATGTTGCATATGTGCTCATCAAATTTGCCAACTCGCCCCGGCCGGACCTGTGGGTGCTGGAGCACTCCATTGACTTTGGGAAAACATACAAGCCATGGCAGTTCTTCGCCTGTGAGTATAACTGAAATGAGCATTTTATCAGGTAACACTTTATTTCGATAGTCCACATTAGACATTCTATTAACAGTAAGTAACTTTGCAACTACATGTCAACTAGCAGTTAGTAGAGTATTAGTAGACTGTCTGCTTAATATCTTCTAACACTTTCTTTGTCAACTTATTCTACTAACCCTAAACCTACCCTGTCTACTCTGAGAGTTAGTAGACATGTAGTTGCAAATTAATGATAATTAGTTGACATGTAGTTGACATGTAGTTACAAAGTTACTTATAGTTAATAGAATGTCTAAAGTGGACTATCGAAATAAAGTGTAACCTTTTATCATTGTACTTATGTGTTATGTACTGAAAACGACTTTGTGAAGAGTGTATGGCCTTTAGGAATGGGAATGAAAGTGTGGGTTAAGTGAGAAAAGTCAGGTTTTGACCAGTTCTCTCTGTTTTTTTTCACACATATTGGGTTGTTTTGTTTGTCACTAAAGGCCATCGGTACTGTAGGTGGCAACACAATCCTGTCAACAATAACTACAGTCCTTGGCTGGCATTTGGAGGTTTGGCTTTATCGCCATAATGAAATGTAATATTCCATCAGCTCACAATCCATCAAGCCCACAGCTGCCTCCATGACTCTGTACAAAACAAAGAAAGATGGAGAGAAGAGAGAACATTGTGTGACAGATTACTGTGTGACTTATATATGACCCCTTTAAATTATAAAAAAAGTAAAAATATGAATGGAATTATAATGTTATACTAAAACTACAATTAAAATAATGGCAAAAACCCTTAAGATAACATGTAGAAAGAAAAAAACGCATCTTAAGCACGCAGAATAACATAAGTGGACTTTGAACGATTAATTGCCGCTTTGAACGATTACGTAATTGTGGCATCCATAATTATAATCGCGATTAGAAATTCGATTAATTGTGCAGCCCTAACTTATACTTTATAAGTGGCAGATTTTCGAGATAATATTCAGTCTAGAGTCAGCATTGAGTTCATTATTAATTATCATTTATCAATTATTTATTTTGTCGGGGAAAAACTGGCATCATGACAAGATGTGCTATATTGTGAGCGTCACGGTTATGTTCAGTTTAGTTCAGTTCCTGTTTTGTCTGTTATGAATTCTCATTAGTTTCCATGGTTTCTGATTAGTTAATCTTTGTCCAGCTGTTCCTGTTTAGTTACCTCATTTACTATGTGTGTATATATACTCCCTATTCTGTTCACTCCTTTGTCGGTTATTGTCTTGTGTAATGTGTTGTTCTACTCCTGCGTTCTCAGTAAAGTCTATTTTGAAGTGTTAATCATTGTTTACATTCCTTATTCCGCAACTACTCGTGGCAGTGTGTAATATCCAGAATGAAATATAATATGGTAGAAAACACTTACACTTTATGTTGTTGATATTAATTTCATAATTTATATAAATTATAATTCTATTTATATATGTACTTATGTTATGTTTATATTAATTTATTATTTTATATTAAATTATAGTTATATTATTTTATATTTATTAATAGTTATTAATAATAATTTGAAATACATTTATATTATGTTTTGTTTAAACATGTTTATTAAAAATGTTATTTTCTTTAGATAACATGTTTAAAAATCTTTATCAGTTACTATTTCAGTACAAGCATCATAATATAAAATCACTTGTGTTTCCTCTCACTTTCACATTCATACATAGAATTGTAATTAAAGATATTAATAATCAAATCAAAGTCCATTAATATTTAAAGTTCACTAATTTACTTACTTAAAGTCGACATAAAACAGAAGCTGTGATCATAATTTTTTTTCTAATATGACCTATATCCAGGTGAAGCAGCTTCTTGGAAAAAAAAAAAAAAATGTATGGCAGGACTTTGTCCAGGAATTGATTTTTGGATCTCGTGTGATCGTTGCAAGGGAAGTTATTTTTTGATCAAACGTTTACATTTTCTCAACTGATTTGTTCATGCCTCTGTTTTTGCTCCAGCCTCTAAGAGAGACTGTATCGAGCGGTTTGGCCAGAGAACTATCAAGAGGATCAACCGTGATGACGATATCATCTGCACAACTGAGTACTCACGGATTGTCCCTTTGGAGAATGGAGAGGTACAGACACGGACAAACTCTGTCCCAACACTGGCTCCTGCCCACTGACCTTTCTCTCCTGCTTATATCTCTGTCAGTGCACTTATATACTTATAGTACTTATACTTTAGGTATCATTGTGTAGTCTGACTTTTTTGATTGTTAAATCACTCTCACACACATTCAGATTGTGGTGTCTCTGGTGAACGGACGTCCGGGCGCCATGAACTTCTCTTACTCTCCAGTTCTGAGGGAGTTCACCAAGGCCACCAACATCCGCCTGCGCTTCCTGCACACCAACACGCTGCTGGGTCACCTGATGGGCAAAGCCCTGAGAGACCCCACGGTCACACGAAGAGTAAGATTCAGTTTTTTGAATGGACAGAAATTATAAATGAAACGCTATCACATTCATGTTTAAAACCATAAATTA
Organism: Sinocyclocheilus rhinocerous; assembly: GCF_001515625.1. Taxonomy (NCBI): domain Eukaryota; kingdom Metazoa; phylum Chordata; class Actinopteri; order Cypriniformes; family Cyprinidae; genus Sinocyclocheilus; species Sinocyclocheilus rhinocerous. Next base: position 737,432 of record NW_015645086.1, on the reverse strand, counting down.
TTCCAACTATAAAATATTCTCTGCATTTTTTCTTCAGTATTACTACAGTATTAAAGACATCAGTATTGGAGGGAGATGTGTGTGTAATGGCCACGCTGAGGCCTGTAATGCCCAAGACCCCAATGACCCATACAAGTAAGTGACTTTTAAAAATATTTTGATTTTATTTATGGACTTTAAATATCACAAGTCAGAACTTGCACCATCGCATCATCAAACAGAGTGTCAGAGCATGTGAACATCCTGCCAGTGTGCCACAACCTCCAAGAAGCTTTACAATTATTCACTTTCCTTTACTCATACTTGCACTACTATTCAAAAGTTTGGGGACAGTACATTTTATTATTATTATTTTTTTTTTTTTGAAAGATGTTAATACTTTTATGAAGCAGGGATGTATTAAATTGTTCAAAAGTGACTAAATACATTTATAATGTTACAAAACATTTTTCCATTTTTTTTTCTGGACTCCTTTTTAATGGTTAAATTAAATTTTATTAATCAAAAAGCATGTCTAATTAATTAAAATCATGAAACTTAAATAATTGAACATCAATTTATTAAAAGTTTAACAAAAATTACATGTTTAGGGCCCTATGAAATGTTTTATTTTTTCCAACCTTATGTTTTATTGTAACCAAATTCTGTTTTAGCATGTCTAATTATTTGAAAGCATAAAACAAGTTTTACAATAATATAAAAACAATAATTTATTCTTACAGCGTTTCAGTACGAGTGGTAAACAAAACCGCGCGTCTGCGCCATTCATTAACACAGAGACACGCAGCATTCATATTTAAATAGCCGTTTTGCGGCTTAATATTTACAAATATTAGTGGGAGTGTGCTCCCTTGTGTGTGCGCGCGCGTCGGGGTGGAACTCCGCTGTGCGTGATGCAGAGAGCGCGACCATAACGTAGAGACCGAAATGACATGCTGTCGTGTAAATAAGATAAATAACATAAGGCTATTTAGTTTGTTTAATAAAAGAACAAGCTATATACCTGTTCTATCGGAAAGGTCACTTTAAATGACTTCTGTTGTGATCTGGCGCTATAGAGAAAATATAATTAAATAAAATTAACTTGACCTTCAAGGGGGGCGGGTGGTGCCGTTGGGGGGGCGGGCCAATATAATGGCAGGGGAAACACTGAAGATGCAATTATACTTTCATCATCAATATGCATATGTTGTTGCTACACTGTCGCAAATATTCAAATATTTCCCAGATTTGTCCATACACCTTCATATTTGCATAACTACTAGCTGATGGCCATTTGTTTCAGTAAATGTGCTTGTGTGCCAAAGAAGGAGGCTGAAATCATTCTCATTCATAATCTGCTCTTTTCTGTAGCCAGAGGGTGTTAAAATTACCCTTAGTTTCCACCCGCACAGCAGAACACTAGCACATGCACATGCACATACATACTGCACTGACGCTCTGCTCTGAGGAGTCTTCACTTGCCTGATTCTCAACTTTTTGCACATGTTTTCACCCTACAATAATATTTTCCCTCAAGCACAATGTTTTGACAAGAGCTAATACGTAATGCAGAGTTTTAGGAAATAGCCACAGGGCCTCTAATACCACAAAACAACCAGTGCTAGATCAGGTCGTTAGGATATTTCCACTAAGGTTTTTAGCTGGAAGGCTCATAGTCAGGGCATCTCGCTTCCTCTAAGCGCGTGTCTCAGGACAGTGAGTGATGGTGGCTGGGGAGGGACATTCTTCAGTTCTGAGGCCCTGCAGGCGTCTGGATTTACTAGCTTGTCAAAAGATAGGCGTGTATCATGAGACAGCACACTGTGAACTGTCTCTCTGTTCTTAACCTGCTAATTGTCCAATGCCTTGGATCAGTTCACACTTTCAATGGGCTAAACATCTAGGAAAGGTTTTATTCACGCAAGTCATTGTAAAACCTGTTGTAGAAGTTTTTGTTGAACGTATACAGTGGCTGCATTTATTTTGCTGCTTTGATCATGTTCCAGAATTGAAAGCGTAATAAAATATCTTACAAGCATTCAAGCGAATGTGTGGTCCTTTACTGCAGCAGACCTTTGGACATAAAGCAGATCAGTCTGTTTATGTAATATTTCAGGAATCTTGAGAGATTTTCCTGGCTCTTTGTATGTCGTAATCAAGATATATCCGCCGGTCATAGTTTTTGTCCCTGCTGATAAATAGTGTGTGTATTCGGTCATTCCAGAGATTCCTGCAGCGTTCAGTGTGAGCAAACAGGAATATAAACCACCTGGAAGGTGTCAGATGTGTCAGTTTGAAACTCTCCTGTGTGGGACTTATCACAACCCAGAGGGTTAATACAGATCATAGCAACAAGAAACAGATGCTAACATTGCGTTTGGAGAGGATGGAGAGTTTTCATAACCTTCATGGATCTCTGTTAAATCTGCTGTTCTTTGTGATTTCCTTTGTATAGGGGATATAGTGTGTGTGTGTGTGTGTGTGTGTGTGTGTAACCGATATTGTGGAGTTTTACTGATATACATGCAATGGGGATATAGGAGACCAGATGCTGTCCCCTGAGACTGTCACACCTGTATATTTCAACATACAACATACATAGGTGTCAGATGTGTCAGTTTGAAACTCTCCTGTGTGGGACTTATCACAACCCAGAGGGTTAATACAGATCATAGCAACAAGAAACAGATGCTAACATTGCGTTTGGAGAGGATGGAGAGTTTTCATAACCTTCATGGATCTCTGTTAAATCTGCTGTTCTTTGTGATTTCCTTTGTATAGGAGATATAGTGTGTGTGTGTGTGTGTGTGTGTGTGTGTGTAACCGATATTGTGGAGTTTTACTGATATACATGCAATGGGGATATAGGAGACCAGATGTTGTCCCCTGAGACTGTCACACCTGTATATTTCAACATACAACATACATCTTTTCTAGGTGTGGGCAATTTAATTGTGTGTCTCTATGGTGACTTTTTTATTGTACAAAGGGTGGAGTTAAGGAGCTTAGTGGTTTGCAATTAAATAGCCTACTGCATATTGCACCATATACACTGAAACACTGAATTTTAATTTTTTTAAATAGTATGTGAACTGATAGACATTATACAATGGTAAACATTTTTTAAAGTAGTGTTAATAACGAAGTATTCAGTTAAAAAGACAATAACTGTATCCACTATAAGGTTGTCACCTGTTTAATTCTGTGAGTGACATGTAGTCATCTCAGACATAAAAAACTATTCTGAATATCATGGTTTCCATAAGCATATCAAGCAGCAGAACTGTTTTTATGTTTCCTGAGCAGCAAATCAGTATATCCGAATGATTCTGAAGGATCATGTGACACTGAAGACTGGAGTAAGGAGGCTGAAAATTCAGCTTTGCATCAAAGAAATAAATTTTCTTTTAAAATATATTCAAATCGTAAACAGTTATTTTTAATTGTAATAATATTTCACAATTTACTGTATTTTTGATCAAATAAATGCAGCCTTGGTGAGCAAGAGACTTTTCGCGATAAATGCTGACTCAATGAATACAGGGTGGAGGGTTTTGACTGACAGAGCTAAATGAGGATGACCCAGAGAATGAGTCAGACGCTGAAGATCAGAAGGCAATCGCTAAAGTGTGCTCCGCCTAAGCCTCCCGGGTGCACCTGTTTGCCCCACAGGTTCCAGGAGTTAAACTGATGTCAGTGTTGAGTTGATTTATGGGGAGATTTGGGTAGAGAGATAACTTCTTCCATGTCTTAAGCTGAACTTGAAGCTTAAGAAGTTCAGGCATGTGTGTTAAAGTCTTAGAGGAGATCTAGAGGGCAGCGGAGGGTTAATAGACTGTGGATGGGGTTGGTTAGTATGGTTGGCTGTAGCTCATTTGAAGTGAGGCTCTGGAACACTTGCTCTGACTGTGGCTGGGTGTTAATGAAGGATTAAACTGCCGCTCCTTCCATATGTGTGCACTCAGTAGTACTCAAATGAGTGAACGTGAAAAGTCTGCGTGTTGTATATGTTTATGTGCAGGACTGGATGGAACATTGTAGAAACTGATGAGAGTGAACTTGTCAGAAGTAGTGCTGTCAAATGATTAATCGCGATTAATCACATACAAAATAAAAGTTTTTGTTTGCATAATATATGTGTGTGTACTGTGTATATGTATTATGTACGGTATATATAAACACACACATACAGTATATATTTTGAAAATATTTACATGTATTTACATGTTTATATTTATATTCATACCATTTATATTCTAAATAAACATTTAATATATAAACATAACATATTTTTCTGAAATATATACTGTTTGAGTGTGTATTTATTTATATATACATAATAAATATACACAGTACACACACATATACTATGTAAACAAAAACTTTTATTTTGGATGCGATTAATCACGATTAATCGTTTGACAGCACTAGTCAGAAGTTTTATTTTATGATCTTGTGATACATTTTTAAAACTTCTTATGGATGTTACGCAAAGGCCCGTTCTCACCAAGATGAATGTTCAGAGCGAAAATTCAGTAACACTTTACAATAAGGTTCAGTAGTTAACATTAGTTACTACTACTAGTTCAGTTAACATGAACTAAGCATGAACAGCATGTATTCATCTTAGTTAATGTTAATTTCAACATTTACTAATGCATTATTAAAATTAAAAATTGTGCTAGTTAACATCAGTCAGTCAGTCGTGGCCTAATGGTTAGAGAGTCGGACTCGTAACCCAAAGGTTGTGGGTTCGAGTCTCGTACCGGCAGGGATTGTAGGTGGGGGGAGTGAATGTACAGCGCTTTCTCCCACCTTCAATACCACGACTGAGGTGCCCTTGAGCAAGGCACCGAACCCCCAACTGCTCCCCGGGCGCCGCAGCAAAAAAAAATGGCTGCCCACTGCTCCGGGTGTGTGTTCACAGTGTGTGTGTGTTCACTGCTGTGTGTGTGCACTTTGGATGGGATAAATGCAGAGCACTAATTCCGAGTATGGGTCACCATACTTGGCCACATGTCACGTTACGTCATTAGTTAATGCACTATGAACTAACAATGAACCACTATATTTTTCATTAACTAACATTAACAAAGATTAATAAATGTATTGTTCGTTGTTTGTTCATGTTAGTTAATATGTTAACTAACATTAACTAATGGAACCTTATTGTAAAGTGTACAATTGTATGTAAACATACAAAAATTCACCTGCAGTCACTGCTGTTACATGAAACCATGACTTAGTGGTGCTCACAAACAGACTATTTTGCTAAACGACGGTGAATAGCAAAGGACGAATATGGACTCTTATTGGACTCTTGTATTTCGTGGTGTTTTATGAACATCTTAGCAATTACAAAAATGTAAAAGGCCTTAAAAGCACCGACTGTAACATTTCTGTTCCAGCTGTGGCATTTGTTCAATCCGATCCGAGAAAATGTAACTATTTTATGATTTGATGATTTAGTAGGAATTTTTATCATTTGATTCATACAAACATGTACATTTTTTTAGCAAAAATAAGCAGATTGTATGAATTATCCGCCATGGATTTGTTCAAGGTATGTTGAATATAACGATTTATAGGATATTTAGATGTATTATTTTGATTCATGGTTCATTATTAGAAATCTATAAATGCTTTTTCGTTTTTATTCGATGCTCATTATTGATGATTATCATTTCCGTATGGTGTATGTAACGTGTGTAGCTGTTCTTTACTGTCTGCTGTGTAGCTTTATGATGATACGTGTGTGAATGCAGCCACCAATGAGCAGACCGCTGAGTCCCAGTTAATTCGATTAGCTGTTCAGATGATGGAGGAAAATTTAGCAAGCGGGAAGAATTGAACCCTTTCAGACTCTCAGGTTTTAAAGACTCTCTCGATCTCCCTAATTCACCCTTTTCCTGGAAGCAGCAAGGTCAGTGAGAAGTTTAGACACTTGAATAAAAGCTCTTGCGTGGCTCATTTGAGGCCCATGGACATGAAGTACTTTAGTATTTGCATATAGTGGCCCCTCAAGATTGAGACAGAAAGAGGACAAGAGTGATTCTCATGAAACTAACCTTCAAACATGGCAGGGGGAAATTCTGTTCTGAAACATTAACAAAATAAATATACATAATATATACATATGTACTAATATACACATTTTCTTCACATAAATGTAACAAAATAATTAGTTTTATTTGAAAATTGCTCAAATAGCATATAAAAGCAACATATAAATAGCATGTAAAATAGCATCAAAAGCATATAGCAAGTTTTAGGTTTTAAGGTATAAACTTGTATGATTTGGTCATTAACCCGTGATTTGTCTTTTATGTCAGGCTTCAGTGTGACTGCCAGCACAACACTTGCGGGCCATCATGTGATCGCTGTTGCCCCGGCTTCAACCAGTTTCCATGGAAACCAGCCACGACTTACAGTGCCAATGAATGTGAACGTGAGTTTTCCTCTCTCTGCATCCAGTGAGCCAACAAAACAAAGATATAGTACCTGCCGGGCCCCTCCTTGACACATTGTTCACAAAACATGATTTCTCTCCTGTGGGAGATTCTTTTTTTCGTTCTTTCTTGATGGCCGGACAGCATTTTCTTTATTCTTTCTAACAGTGCTGTTATGTATTAATAGACATGACATTTATGTATTGTGTATTTATGTATTAATAGACATGGCATGTAACCACTAAGTATGAGTGTGACTTTCAGAAAGTTCAGAAATGTTCAGAATCTTAGTGGCATGTGGCGCCATGCTGGATTTCCGATCAGCGAGAGAGAGTGGGTAGAGATACGTCCGGTTTTCCTAAACACCAGTGCAGAGAGCCGGAGAAACCCCAATCCTAACTTTTATATGTTTACAGGATTTATAATATCACTTAAAATACAACGAAGATCTACTTTGCTATCATTACTATACTATATATGTTAATTGAGCCAGTGGCGTTTAAAACTTGTGTAATGAAATACACGAATCCATACTGTTCGCGAAATGAAAGTTGCCTTGAATTCATGGTGCGTACACATACACAATGTCTTTTTCCCTTAGCAATTAATTGTACAAATGATCGTAAATACACAAACATGCTAAATAACTAAACACATTTTAAAATATAAAACATTTGAAAACAATCAAAACATAACTTTAGACAATATTAGCCTTTAAAACAAGTAAACATTACATTGCATCTTGACCTATCAATATCAATAAATATATTATTTCTCGAAAATGTAAAAATATACTGTGCGCTCTGCTTATAGACACCAGACAGATAATTATGATTCATGCAACAGATGCCTATAAACTCATTTGCACAAAACAGAGAATATTAATAAAAACACACAGGGAAATACAAACACGGATCTTTTAATAAATGCAAACCTAGTCCATGATCTCTGTCTTGTCTGGTGATCCTTTCACATACTTAATCACACAAGTTTCTCTACCTACATTCTCTGGTTTTTATCATTTCAACTTGTGACATTCTAACAAATGTAAAAGACTATGTGACTGTCATTGTACTCATATTCCACATTGTTGTGGTATTATATATTTTTCTTGAATTTCTAGTGAACTGTCCAGGGACATTTTAACTCTATTGGCAAGTGGATAAAGAAAAGCATTTAGCAAAAGGACAGAGTAAAACAACTGACAAATGCTTTTTTTGAAACTATTTAAAATGTGGCTTTCAAAAATAAAAAAAAGTATTATTTATTATTTTATTGTCTTATTTAACTACATTTTAAAACATGAATTAAAATATGTCTATTTTTGTCAAATCAAAAACATAATGTATTAATTTATAGTTACTTAACTACATTTTTAAAAACAATTCAGTTTTGATTTGTCTATTTAAAAAGTGATTATTATACATTTTAATTGAAAATTTGGCTTTCAAAATTTATATAACTATGTGTGTGTTAGTTTATTGTGGTATTTAACTACATTTAAAAACATTTAAAATTTGTCTAAAAGTGTGTGTGTATTTTATTTGATAAATATTTTAGTTTGATTTATTAAACTGATCATTTATTCTATTTTTTTAAGGAGCAATCCTAGTCCTCCAAGTAAAAGTGGCTACCTGATACCTTTATAAACGTAAATACATATTAGCCTTTTAGACCGCAGATTGGTTTTGTTGTGCGAGGATGTTTTGGTTGATATTCTTGATTATGCGATGATGTTTATAGGTTCAGTTTAGGATCAGTGTAGTCTCTGCTTTAGTAAGACATCAGAGTCAGTGTGAATAAGAGAGGCTGGCAGTCTATGTGAACCACTCCAGCCCACCCCACAATGCTTTTAAGAGACTCACTCTCTGGGTGTTTGTCTCTGTATTGGGAGCCATTGTTGGATATCCGCGGTTTTTTTAGCTAATCTAATCTCTGAATTCCCAAATATATAACCACTCCTTTGTGTGGAGAGAGACCTCAGTGAGGTTTATGGCACATCTGTGAGCAGAGTTGGCTTGAGAGACTGTCCCATCTGACAGAACTGTTTCATCTCACGTCGGGTCACCGTGTCCTCACCCTGCCGTCAGTGAACTGGACCCTAACAAAGCACAGCCATTCCACACCGCCTGTCCTGTCAAAGACTCCACTGTGAGACAGGAAAAACACATGATCAGTAGTTCTGAGAGCTTTCTGTAGCCTGCTGGTATTCATTTTTTAAATAGTGAATTTGTCCTAATACTGTGAGATTTCGCCAATTACAGCTGATTCAAGTGTTAACATTTTGTCTATGGATATTAGTGATGGACTTCATAGCCGCAATCAAAATTCTGAAACTGGAATTAGCCTTAATTTGAAGTAATTACCAATTCTTTTAATGTAAATAAATAAATAAATCTTTCTAAAACTTTTTTTTTAACAATTACCCATTTTTTTTAAAATAAGTAAATAATTAAATAAAAAATATTTAAAAAAAATTTTTAATACGTTGGTAACTGTATTCATCAACCAATATTAAGAAGAGTGTCAAATCTGCAATTTTTCGTTAGTATTGTTTATCATCTGCTACATCTAATACCAAATTACCAATTTTATTGTAGTAATAACTAAAAACTAATGTTTTGGTCACCATGGTACATTTGTGTAAGTGTATGCACAATTATTTTATTTTGTCAATATGTTTTAACTTGTATTTCCAGCTACGATCTCTCGTTTTCTCCTTGCTAATGATTCTTTTCTCTTTCTTTTTCCCTTCTCTGCTGTCATTCCTCTCGGGACAGTCTGAACTCTTCAGGTGGACACTGATGTGTGTGTGTGTCTCTGAGTATTTTATATCTGTCCTACTTGTATATTGTACATCTCTGCACTGACAGATGAGTTATTAACCTCAGCGTGTTTCATCTTCAGGCTGATTATATAGTGGCGTAACTGTGTTGTGTGTGTGTTTGCAGCATGTAACTGCCACAGACACTCATCAGAGTGCTACTATGATCCAGAGATCGACCAGCGGAGAGCCAGTCTCAACATGCAGGGACAATACAGGGGCGGAGGAGTGTGCATCGAATGCCAGGTGGGCTCAGCTGTACAAACACACTAATAACACGAAAGTGGTACAGATACATTGACTGTGGCTCAAAACCTACCTAGACAGCATGGGCAACATAAATGCATACAACATTTGTGGGCGGCCGTCAAATACACACTCACTAGGTTTGGAAACAGCTGTTGATGTTTTTGCAAGTACATCCTATGATTTTTATTCTTTCACAGCATCACACCACAGGCTTCAACTGTGAGCGCTGCATTCCTGTGTACTACAGATCACCTGATCATCCTCTGGAGTCCCCATTCGCCTGTTCAAGTGAGTCTCCAGTCATACACACTTAACACAGTATTGTTTTAGTATTATTTATATAATGTTATAATATATATTATTTTTATGAACTTTTATTTATTTATTTATTTTTTACATTTTAGTTTATGTAATTATGTTAATTTATTTTTTGTAATTAATTAATTAATTTTTTTTGCCATTTTAGTATTTGGTTTGTAACTTATTAAAGTTATTTCATTTCTGAAATGTTGCCAAAACAATATTTATATAATGTGTGTTTACATTTTTCATCTACTTCCATTAATGAAAATAATTTTTAATCATTTTAGTTTTAGTTAATAACAACATTTCTGGTCATACATAAATATGAATGAAAATTGAACTGTACTGTATGCATGCATACTGATACTGATAAAGCATGTTCCTTTCTTTTGCTTGTTTTTCCATGATTCTCTCATGTGTTTTGCAGAGTGTCAGTGTGAGTCTGAGTTCACTGATGGCACATGTGAGGATCTGACCGGACGCTGTTACTGTAAACCCAATTACACTGGCGAGAACTGTGACACGTGTGCGGAGGGCTACGAAGGCTTCCCTGAATGCTACCGTAAGTCTCTGTGTATCTTTGAAGCTTTCATGAAGGTTTCAGGCAGTATATTTCAGCTGAATTCATCCAGCGTGGAAAATTATCTCTAAACAGCTATCAAACAAGTAATTAGTATATATGTGTAAAGAAATTCTCCTTGTTAATTATACAATTTGTTTGCTTGTGTTTATTACTGTCAGAGGGGTACATCACTGGAGAGGCCAGACCTGCAGGGGAAATCATCAGTAAGATTTGATTTGATTCATCTTGATTCAAATTTTTTTTATTCACCCTGATTTCATTCTAATTCTTATTCATTGATTTCTCATACATTTTATGTTACGTTCTTGTGTTGTGCAGATTGCGAGTGCAGTGCTGCAGGTACAGAAGGGAACTCCTGCAGGCCAGACCCTCGCACCAATACATGTGTGTGTAAACCTGAATTCACTGGAGAACACTGTGACACCTGCGCTCCTGGTCACTTCGGCCTCAACTGCCAGCGTAAGGACACACACACACACACACAGGTTTGTTTTTGTGAAAAGTGGGGACATCCCATAGGCGTAATGGTTTTTCTACTGTACAGACCGTATATTCTATTGCCCTACACCAACCCTACCCCTAAACCTACCCCTCACAGGAAACTTTGTGCTGTTTCAGATTTTCAATACACTCCATTCTGTGTGATTTATAAGCGTTTTGAAAAGTGGGGACATGGGGTAATGTCCTGAAAAGTCACCTTCTCCTTGTAATACCTATGTCATACCCTTGTCATTATACAAATTTATGTCCTCATTTGTCACAAAAACACGCACACACACACACACACACACACACACTCTCTGTAGGGATTGCCCCTTTAAAATGTTACTGCCACTGACATCACATGATTATAAATATTTTAAATAAATAAATAAACAAAAATATCTGAATGTACTAAATAATATTTAGTAAATGTTTTATTACTCTTTTATGACTCTAATTGTCACTGAGTTAATTACAGTGATATTTTAATGTTAGTACATTGTTTGTTGTTTTATTATATATATGTGTGTGCCTGTCCATCGTTAAGTCCCAGATCAGATCAGCTGTCCCATTCTGCCCATTTTTGTCTTTCCTGTGTAATACACTGCAGCAGGTGACATCTGAGCAAACACATGCAGATTGTCGCATCAGTGTTTGTCTGTCTGCTGAACTGCTGTTGATCTTGTGCATAGTTGGAGTGTTTTGGAGCACAGTATACCACCCAATGACAAAGGCAATGCAAACATGCCCACATTCTAGCTCTTCTCCCTTCCCCCCAGGCTGTCAATGTTTTGGCCAGGGCTGTCTGGATGGGTCCTGTGATGCAGTAACGGGCCAGTGTGTGTGTCGGAGCGGGTTTCAGGGGTATTCATGCGAGCAGTGTGCGCCTGGCTACTTCAACTACCCACTGTGCCAATGTGAGTGCTTGCCAACTCTAATCTCACTAAACTTCAAAATCCCCCATGATTATTGCCAAACCGTGAACTTTACACTACAGCCACAATAACTGTTTCCTGCTCTTTTACTGCACTGTTTAAGGTCAGTATGAATTTATAATCGACCCTATTTACTTTCTTAACACACATTGTTGGTCTTATTGTTTGATTCATCAGTGCCTCTTCATTTCAGTCACTCTTTCTGCAGTTTACATCATTACACCAGTAGGTGGCGTCAAGCGACTATCTGTATGAAGGAGTCATTTGAATCGTTCTCTCAACCAAATAGATTTGTATAAAAACACTGATACATTCAGGAACAAATTCATTCAAAAACACAGATTTATTCTGAAACAAAACAAGTGACTGTCTTTATGAGTGAGTCAATTGAATCATTCTCTCAACCAAATAGATTTGTTTCATTCAGGAACAAAAAAGTGACTTTCTTTATAAGTGAGTCATTGAATCGTTCACTCATCCAAATTGATTTAAAAAAAAAAAACCTCTCAATCATTCAGGAACAAACAAGAGAATGTCTTTATAAGTCACTGAATTTTTTACTCAGCTTTAAAACTCTGAATCTTTTAGGCAAAATTGTGTCTACTATGCAAGCTCGTCAATATTGACTATTAACATTCTCATTAAATGTCCTTTTTCACTTGGACATTTGTCACATTACAGAAGTAAAATGGATTGCGAAAGCATTTCTTGTTGACTTCAAAACGATTAACATTTGATTACATTTGATTCTCTCTCTCTCTCTGTAGATTGCGGTTGCAGTGATGTGGGCTCTATGCCTGAGATATGCGATGCGGCCGGTCAGTGTTTGTGCAGGCCAGAGTTCACTGGTCCTCGCTGTGATCAGTGTCGCTCAGGGTTCCACTCATATCCAAACTGCCAGGGTGAGACACACACACACACACACACACACACACATTAAAGAAAGGCTCAGTCTGATGTTTGCAGACACTGTCTGTATTATCTCTTTTTCTGATTCTATTTGCCAGTGTGCACTTGTGACTCTCGCACATCTTTGGAATCCAGCTGTACCTTGTCGGGTCAGTGTAGCTGCAGACCCAACTACAGTGGCCCCAAATGTGACCAGTGTGCACCCGGATATTACTCCTATCCCAGCTGCACACGTAAGTCACATGACTCTCATCACAGGGCAACACTACCAAGGGAAAGATTGTCTGCGGTAACGGGTGATTTGAAATTGAAATCTCTCTGTTTCAGCATGTCATTGTTCAGTGGAGGGCTCTCGCTTCAGCTCCTGTGATCCAGTGTCTGGTCAGTGTGTTTGTCTGCCAAACATTGTGGGTCAGAGGTGTGATAGCTGCAGTCCTGGGTCATATGGCTTCCCCCTCTGCCAAGGTGATCTAACTCAAACCAGTTGCGCAAACAATATTCATGGTCCTGTGTATTAGATTCGTTTAAAGTAGTTCTGATGGTTTTCTTTTCCTCTCTGTGCTCTAGTCGGGACCTGTAACCCAGCAGGCTCTGTTCATAATAACATCCTGCCCACTGTGGTGAGTATAACTGAGCTTTCTACATTAAACAAGGCCACGTTCAGAATGGAGTTCTAGCATAAAGCATATTGTGCTGTAAATTATTCATGCTGTTCATACTGTGCATATCATACTATATACTGCACATATGTTGAATATTTTGTGAATGTATCAAAAGATTATGTGAAACAACAGTGTGCAGTATGTAGCAGTTAAGCAGTCAAAGATAAGATTTTGTTTTTTGAAAAAAAAGTAATACTTATTTTCAGCAAGGATGCATTGCATTGATCAAAAGTGACAGTTAATGCGTTTATAATGTTACAAAAGATGCATTTTTCTTTTTAACTTACTATTCATAAAAGAGTCCTGAAAAAGGTTTCCACAAAAATATTAAGCAGCACAACTGTTTTCAACATTGATAATAATAAGAAATGTTTCTTGAGGAGCATATCATCATATTAGAATGATTTCTGAAGTTTGTCATCACAGGAATAAATTACATTTTAAAATATATTTCAAACATTACTTTAAATTGTAAAAATGTAAACAGTATTACTGTTTTTACTTTATTTAAAATGTACCCCAAACTTTTGAAAGGTAGTGTATGTGTGATAGACACGACAAAAACATTTGCATATTGTACTGTTCAGAGTGTACACTGCTGTCCAAGTACATTGATATTTTTTAATTACCGCTGTAAATGAGGATCTTGGACACAAACATTAATTCCTATTCCAGACTCTCAGTGCTTGTTTTGTGTTCCTCAGGGCTCCTGCGAGTGTCAGCCTCATGTAGAGGGGGTGGCCTGTGATCGCTGTAAGCCTCTCTACTGGAATCTTTCTCCTGATACAGACTATGGATGCTCAAGTAAGAGAAACGTTTGGACACACAGTGCAAAATGACTGCCATTTTCTTAGCTTTGGTGACAAATCAGACTTTGGTGGCAATGTACTGTAATTTTCAAATCTGTAGCTTGTTAGTTAAATTGTATATAAAATAAAACAGATTAATTATCTCTGCTAATGTATATTATGATTGATTTTGCAGGCTGTGACTGTAATACATTAGGAACTATGAGTGAGGTTGCAGAGTGCACACAGGTATGGAAATATCAATAATAACTCCATCTTACAACTGCAATTCAAGAGTGTAGTAAACAAACCTCCATCTGTGTGTAAATCAGAGCACCGGCCAGTGTTACTGTAAACCTAACGTGTGCAGCGGCACATGTAATGTGTGCAAGGATGGATACTTCAGCCTTCAGAAGAACAACTACTTTGGGTGCCAAGGTACAAAATCAGTTCCAAGCAGACATTTTTAAATACTGAAATGAAGAGATGGGTTAAACTCTCACCCCTGCGTGCATGTAGGCTGCCAGTGTGACATTGGAGGCTCCGTTGGGCAGGCGTGTAATGAGAGGCACGGGCGGTGTCGATGCAGACCCAGCGTGGAGGGACCCAAATGCAACCAGTGAGTGACGGGGAAAAGCACACACAGATATAGCAGACAGTGTGCAGTAATCACTTGACTCTGATGTGTTTGTTTAGACCCCGGCCAGATCATTACTTCCCAGACCTGCACCATATGAAGTTTGAGGTGGAGGAAGGCACCACTATGGATGGACGTCCAGTGAGGTTTGGTTACAATCCTCTGGAGTTTGAGAGCTTCAGCTGGAGGGGATATGCCCAGATGTCCCCCATGCAGGTACACAAACACACACACTTATGTTTGCACCTTGAAATCAATTTATTATATTACTGAATTGTAAATAATAGTAACAAATTGTTATAATAATAATAATAATAAAGTAATGTTAATAAAAACTACAATAACAAGTACAAGAGTCATAATAATAATAATAATGTATTATCATTAATAATACTATTAGTAATAATCTAAAATAATAATTATTATTTATTTTAATTATAACAACAACACTATTAAATGGTAAATAATAATAAAAAATATTATTATTATTATTATTGTTGTTGTTTTGTAATAATTATCATTAGTATTATTTAAAATAATCTAGAATTATAATAATAACAATAATGATCCAATAATATTAATAATAAAAACTACAATAACAACAACAACAATAACTATTATTATATGTTAAGGTTATTAATAATAATAGTCTCTAATAATAATAATAATAATAAACATTTATAAAACAACAACATATTGAATGATTAATAATAATAATACAAAACTGCTATAATGATACAATCTAATATATTGATAATAAAATTATATAAACAACAGTAATAATTATAATTCTTATTAATATTGTTAATATTTGCAATAATAATAAATCTATTACAACGACAGTTATAACAATAATAATAAGAAACAGAGCAATTCCAATAAGGTCCTCGCACTGCAGTGCTCGGGCCCTAATTATTATCATCATCATCATAATCATCATTATTATTATTATTATATTAGTACATATTATTAGATATTACATATTATATATTGTAGCAATTTGAGTATTTACTTTTTTGTAAAGCACTTTTTTCTTGTTGGATATCCTGTTTCACTCAGATATATGTCACTTTACAGAAGTAAAATATGTTATTAATGCTGTTTCATGTTGAAGATACTATGAAAATAATGATGTTAATTATTATAGAACTGAATATTATGAATGAATATTATGAATAACTGTGAATATAATGAATATTACTTATTTTAACTTTCAAATTAATTTATAAAAAATTTGTATTGTCATTATTATCATTTTGTAGATATTCAAGATGTTTAAGTTGATGCATGTGTGTAAAATTAGACTGAGATGTAGCGCTGTGTGATGTGTGATTGAAATACACTGTGTCTTTGGCTTGGCTGAGGGCTTCGATCATGGCTTTTGATTGGTGCTGCTTGTGTGCATTGGCTGCTGTGTTGGGCTGTAGTGCTGGTTGGTGGTGGCTTTGAGCAACGGCTTTGCATTTGTCTCTCTTTCTGTGTCTCTGTTGTGGGCCGCTCTCTTGCTCTCTAGCCTCGGGTTCTGGTTGAGGTGGTGGTTGGCTCTCCAGACCTGTTTCATGTGGTCTTGCACTATATGAACCGTGGGGGCGTGGACGTGAGGGGGCGGGTCTCTGTGATCGAGGATGGCAGACACTTCCTGTGTGAGAATTGTAAGTTTTTCACCCTTCTGTTTTAATGATCTGCTTTTCTCCATCTTTCTACCTTCCACACTTAAATCCTTTGCTCTCTGATCTGGTGACTTCCTGCTCTTTTCACAAACCCTTCCTCTTCCCCCCATGTTCAAGACACACTCTCACCGCAACCTGCATCTCAGATCACACCCATCTTGATCAGAAAGCCACAGTGCAGGTCTTTAACACAGACCATGTTATGTGCTGTACACCCTCCCCTCCTCTTCTCCCTGTCTTCCTTGTCCTCCATCTCAGAATACGGTTAAAATGATGGTGCACGTGCGTGAAGCAGACGTGTATCTCACGCGCTTCATCCTCAGATATGTAAACACGAGGTTGGCCGTGTCGAACGGTAAAATCACAGCCTATCAGAACAGCAGAAGAGGTATGCCTGATGGTTCAATGTGCAGGACTTTCATTCTTTCGGTGAACCCAAAGGAGAGCTCATTGGTCATTTCATTGGCTTTGCCATTTTCGTTGAGACTTATGAATTTTACTTAATTTTATTATTTTACTTAATTTTTTTATTTGATTTTATTTGACAGAATAATAGAGAATAACAATACTGCTCTATTTATTATTTTAGCTAATTTGGTGCATTTGTCCGATTAAGCTTTTACTAAGAATCTAAGAAATGTATAACACGTAAATATTATACATATATGTAATAAATACACACTCAGCAAATAACCAATTGTGTAAACCCTAAACAAGCTATTACACAAAAGCAATAACTTTTTTATAGCTGCAATTTTTTTTAAATTCTGTTTATATTTTTAATTCTATTGATAAATAATTCCATAACTGTACTTCTTTTCTCCTGTACCCCTTGATATGCTACAGTTGTAACTTGTTGCATAGTAATTGCCCTTTCCTCTTGTTTTGGTATTAATTTACAAAATTATTTACACATTTGGACAGGATTCTTCCATCCCATTTTACTTTCATTGAATGGAAAAGAGCAGCTCGGACATTCTGCTAAACTTCTCCTTTTGTGTTTCACAGAAAAAATGAAAGTCCTTATGAGTAAATGATGACAGCTTTTCATTTTAAATAAACTATTCTTTTAGTACAACAGTTGATATCTTGATAATGTTTAATAATGAATAAATATGTAACTTTGTAGTTTTATTGATTCATCCAGTGCTGTGACTCCATCCCCATGAAACAGGTCTCCATCTCCATCCTTCTGTTTGCAGGCTCTGAGCAGTCCAAACAGATCGTATTTGCACCCACTTCAGAACCCACATTTGTGAACGTGCCTCAGAACAGTTTTGTGGAGCCATTTGTCTTGAACCCAGGAACCTGGACTGTGATTATAGAGGCGGAGGGCATTCTGCTGGTAGGACCCCCTCTTAAAGAGACTCTCTGCATTATTCCTGCATAAACACACCCTGAACACATTCTCTGTCTCTTTCTCTCTGCAGGACTACCTGGTGCTGTTGCCCAGTGCATATTACGAGGCTCCTATCCTGCAACTTCAAGTGACTGAACCCTGTTCATACAGCAACACACAGGATGCCAGTCAAAAGTCAGTAGTACAGCAACTTTTTGTGTACATATGTGTATACTTGTTAAATGCAACGTGACTGGGGTAATAATCTGTCTTTTGGTGTGTTCAGCTGTCTGCAGTATATGTATCTGTCTCTGGATGAGTTCCCATCCATCTCCAGCAATAATGCCCAGTGCAGGGCTGATAATCACCTGCCCAGACCCTGCCACACTGAAAAGATCACTCCTCGCCATCCCAGCATGGCCATCTGCAGCGGCAATGATGTAAGCATGTGCACACTCATTTAAAAAGTGTAAATATGTTCTCATCTTTTTTTCTTTTTTGAAAGAACTTAATACTTTTATTTAGCACGAATGCATTAAATTGATAACAATTGACAGTAAAGACATTTATAATGTTACAAAGAATTCTATTTCAAATAAATGCTGTTCTTTTAAACGTTCTATTCATCAAAGAATCCTGAAAATATATATCAAGGTTTCCACAAAAATATTAAGCAGAACAACTGTTTTCAGCATTGATGATAAGGAATAAATCTTGAGCAGCAAATCAGTATATTAGAATGATTTCTGAAGGATCATGTGACACTGAAGAAGACTAATGATGCTGAAAATTCAGCTTTGATCACAGGAATACATTACATAAATTTAAATTGCATTACAATAGAAAACATTTATTTTTAAATTGTAATAATATGTTTTTTTTATTGTATTTTGATTCAGATGAATGCAGCCTTGGTGACCAAACATTAAAAAATCTTACTGAACCCAAACCTTAGAACAGTAGTGTATTAATACATAAAAATCATATTTTTATACAAATAAAATCCTATTTGTGCATTCAGATGAAAGTTCAGCTGCGTGGTCGTGTTCCTGTTCCTGGAGAGTATGTGTTGGTGGTCGAGTACGCCAGTGAAGACCAATTCCCGCAAACGTTTAAAGTGTCTGTCAACTCACTGGGTGAAACCACTCATCAAGAGGAAATAACACTGCTCCACTGCAAATACAGGTGTGTTTGTGTGACATTGCAGCATTTGCCTTTTCTTTTGTTCTTCAGGTATTCACACTCAACTTGAACGGGTCATATTCTGTATTTTGGTTTATGTCTGCTGTTTGTTTTTGCATCAAACGAGTCATGTTTTGTTTGCATTTCACATAGAATTAAACATGCTGTTTTTGATACCATACCTTTAAGACTTTTATATGACCTCTTTTATGATTGGCTATGCGGTTTGGTTGTAAAATGCATGTAAAATTTGTCCTATTTAATGTTTTAATGTAACATCACAAGTTTTAATGAAGCATTTTCTATATTCATCATTCTTTATGAAGCATGGAGATTGCCGTTTAATTCTTCAATTGGTCTTTTTCGCTTTTCTTCATTTTTCTCCATCAAACGAGTCATGTTTTGTTTGCATTTCACATAGAATTAAACATGCTGTTTTTGATACCATACCTTTAAGACTTTTATATGACCTCTTTTATGATTGGCTATGCGGTTTGGTTGTAAAATGCATGTAAAATTAGTCCTATTTAATGTTTTAATGTAACATCACAAGTTTTAATGAATCATTTTTCTATATTCATCATTCTTTATGAAGCATGAAGATTGCCGTTTTATTCTTCAATTGGTCTTTTTCGCTTTTCTTCATTTTTCACTGCATTTGCTGATTGATTTGTGTTTATGTCTTTCTGTGTATGTGTGTGTAGTTTCCTGTGCCGTGCGGTGTCTGTAGATGACAAGAAGCGCGTGGCGGTCTTTACTCTCTCCACAGAGGCTGATATCCAGCTTAGCACAGACAGAAGCAGTTTTTTCCTCGTGAGAGACTTTTTCTGCTTGAATCTGCCATAATGTCTGTTTGTGTCCACTGTAAACATGCCATTTACAAGTGTGTGTCTGATTTCCCTTCCAGCACAAAGTGTTCCTCGTCCCTCGCGCGCAGTTCACCATGGAGTACCTGAAGCCCAGAGTTCACTGCATCAGCACACATGGACACTTCTCTCCAGACAGGTGACTGATACACACAACATGTGAATCTTGAACTGAGTCTTTTGTGTTACATCATGCGCCATTACACTCCAACACTTGTTTTGTAGATTATTTTTGTTTATTTCAGTTTTTATTGTTTGGTGTACTAATCATTTTATTTTATTTCATTGTATTGTTTTTTATTGTGTACAGTTTTTCTAACAATCATTTTACCTAAAAGAAAATTCTTTCACTGCCTTGCAAGCACTGACCTTTCTGGAAATCACATTTAGTTATTTTCCAGCCATTTTTTTTTTCAAATTATGACATTTGACTTTCCTACATATTTACAATTAAAAGTACCTATGATCATGAGCCATTTACATGATTTCTAGGTATTTTAGGTATCAAAGTGAAGTATATCCGTATGTATTTATCACAATAGGGTTTATCCTATTTATGTTCATGTTTTATATTCTCTGTTTTCCAGTGGCTCCTGCATCCCGTCTCGTTTCCAGAATCCTCCTCAGTCTCTGGTCCTAAAAGAGGGTCAGGCTTCTTCTGTGCCGGGTTCGATTATAGCTTCAGCCCCTGATCCATCCCTGCATGCAGACAGGCCCATGACCTCCAGACCGCCAACCGCTGCTGATAACAGTGAACACATGCTTCTGGACCCTAATCAGGTACATCAGGCCCATTACACTCTCATTGCTTTCTTACTGTTTCTTCCTTTAAAAGAACCTTTCCCCCTCCATTTATCCATCCAGTGCCCCTGTCTTGAAGTTTGTATCTTTCTGATACTTAAATGCTAATACAAAAGCATGTCTGCAAGTCTTCTGATGTTCATTTGTCTGCTTCCTTTCCCAGAACGCTGTAACGTATTCAACACGTGTACATGCGCTGGGCCGTTATGGGTTCATCCTGCATTACCATCAGCCCCTGCACCCAACTTACAACGTCCAGGTCCACATCAATGGAGGACGCATATGGCAGGGTGAGCAAATAGATGAACACAGACTCACTATTGACTTGAGCTTCTGTTTTATCACTGAAAATGCTTTTTTACTAACAGTCACTCTTTGTATTCCAGGCCACGTCAATGCATCCTTTTGTCCCCATGGTTACGGTTGTCGTGGTGTTGTCATGTCAGAGAACCAGATTATCCTGGACGTGACGGACTATGAGGTCATCCTGACCCTGCGTGTTCCAGACAGGAAGACATTGTGGCTGGTGAGTGTCATGATGACGTTTTACTAAAGGTGAAATGAATTGACAATAACAGTGACACTTCTTTTTCTCTTGTGTGTTTTAGGACTATGTGCTGGTGGTGCCAGAGAGCACTTACAGCTCCAGCTTTTTGACTGAGGAGCCACTGGACAAATCTTACGACTTTATCAGCAACTGTGGACAAAACAGCTTTTACATCAAGTATGATACTTATACATTTGTAAAAATGTAGGAATGCATGATTTGAAAATTCAGGGTGATAATTATATTCATGTAATGGCCTTAAATAGGCCATAAATAAGTAAATACATCGCAGATATTAATTACTGATTAAAATTCAGTCCAATTGTGACTAAATAAATATAAAAATGAAACACTTAAAACACATACACAGCATTATTTAAATTTTTTTAATTATTTTTACTTAGGTAAAACTATTAAAAATTGTTTTCGGTGATTGAAATAAAGCTGAAATAATATAAAATATACATATTAGATGAAAAGCTTATGCTTAAAAAACGAAAATTAGAAATGTTTCCTTGGATACTAGTTTAAGTACTAAAACTAAAACTTAAATAAAACTAAATTAAAGCTTGATAGAAATATTAAAAATAATAATAAAAAATAACAAAAGCACTAACAAAATTATTAAAACTTAAATTTAAAAAGAAAACTGAAAATATAAAAATACTAATAGTACTAAATACTATAATAGTATAGAAATAATATTAAAACGATACTAATAATACTAAAAAGCACTTTACATCAAAACATAATGTACAGTATGAAAATTTTATTTTGTAATGTATAGTATGATATTTAATTTAATATTTGCTAAAGATCACGTTGAAGTGTTATTGAAATATTAGTGCTTTCAAAGTATTAAAGTTTAAGTTTAAGTTTAATAAAAACAATTAAATAAATTCATTAATAAAAACCTTAAATGTAAAAATGTAAATTACACACAATTAAATATGCAACAATTGCTGATTCCATTAAATTAAAGAAATCTCTAATATGGCTGATAATATGGTGCGAATATATTTTGCATAAACGTATCCCGATATAACATTATTAGAGTGCCATCCATCTTAACATTCCCTCTGTCCTCTCAGCCCATCCACAGCATCTCCGTTCTGTCGTAACTCCGCCGTGTCTCTGTCTGCGTTCTTCAATAACGGCGCTGTGCCCTGCGGCTGTCATGAGGTGGGTGCAGAGAGCGATACCTGCGAGACCTTCGGAGGACAGTGCAAGTGCAGACCCAACATGATTGGCCGAGACTGTTCCCAGTGTGCCACGGGATACTACGGCTTCCCCAACTGTAGACGTGAGTATCACCAACCACATGGTGGAACGATGGATTGATTGATGGATGGATGGATTGATGGATGATTTTGTTTCCTTTTCTCTCTAGCATGTAACTGTGGCACTCGTCTGTGTGAGCCTGTGACGGGTGAGTGCATCTGTCCTCCACGGACTCTGCAGCCCGACTGTGTCACCTGTGAACCCCAGACGTTTGCCTGCCATCCTCTGGTGGGGTGTGAGATGTGCAACTGCTCCAGGCCTGGAGTGGCTTCACTGGAAATCGGCTGTGACACACACAACGGCCAGTGCAGGTACAGTAGAGCAAGACACACACACGCATATATACTGCATGCAGTGGCTCATGGGGTCGACTTTCTAAGAATCTGAATGAATATGTGGTTTAAAATTTGCCTCAGTTTACCTCAGGAATGCCAGTTTTTTTTTTACTTAAATAAATAAATAAATAGGAAAATTTAAATAAATAGAAAAAAAATAAGAAATTATATTTTGTATGAACAAATTGAAGCCTTTTTGGCCCATCAAGGACCATTTTAGGACCATTTTAGGACCATCATGATTTTTATTTTTACTTTTTTGTTTGTGGCAGTTAAGCACTTTTTCCACAATCATGTCTCAAGGATGTAGTATATGCGTCCTTATACCTCATTCCTGTGACAGTTCTTCTGACATCATATTATTTCTTCATCATTAATTCTCTATCAGTGTTATTCTACTATTTTTTATTTGCTGTTATAGTGTTTATTAATATAAATACAATAAAAAATTGTACATGGTCTCTTTCCAAATAAATAAATAAAAACAATATATTTGAATTAGCTTCATTAGCTATATTTCTTTTTAGCTTTAATCTATATTTATGTTTTAGTTTTAATAATTTTAATACTTCAACTTAACCTTTTTTATTTCAGTTAGTTTCCAAGGCAACTTTTCAAATTAAGTTGTTAGTCTAATATTTACATTTTTTTATGTCAGCTTTAATTTAATTTTTAATTTAATTTAATTTAATTTAATTTAACGTTTTTTAGAAGTCTTATTTTTAATCTTAGTTTTAGTTAATAACACTGTTCTCTATCCATTGATATATGTAGCTTCCTTTTGTCAAGTTGTCCAGGGGGGATCTTAGAGCTTAAGATGAATTTCATTTAGAAATTAGAGCTTAAGACGAATTTCATTTATAGTCAGCATGGCAAACTGTTTTAACCATATGAACTAGTGAACAAGAAAATTTTAAATCAGGGGGAAATGTGCTTCTTTTTATATATAAAAAACAATGGTTCAATGGAAAATATAGCAAGTGAGGCAAAGCAAACGCACACCTGTGGAGGTACAAATTGAAGGAAAAAATACTTAATTGAAAAAGAACAACTTCACACTCACTTAAGCATTGGCTATTTTTTAATCAACGTTTCGGCTAGTAGCCTTTGTCAAGGTATAGTGTCACAAAATGGAGAGTAGTATAAGTAAAGGAGATAATTGTACACAGCTGAGAGTGGTGAGATCCAAATCATCCAATAATGAACTAATTGACAATTAGACTCTAACATGGAAGGAATAACATCAACAAATTGATCTATACAAACAGACCATAAGAATAAATGAAAATTACAATCTAACAAAATTAAATCAAATTGTTACATTCACAAAAAACAACTTAAATCAGAATCACATCAAAATAATCACCAAAACATTAAATAGTTAACAGATTATAAATTAGATTCTGACACAAAAAATAATTGCAATGAACAAGTCAATCCATTGATGAATTGATCAAGCACCAAAACAACAAAGAAAATTCCAAGCAAACAATATTTTAAATCAAATTATTACATTAAGCTAACAAAAAACAACATAAGTCAAAATCAACATTTAAACCATGTGGAGTCAAGGTTTTCAATTTATGGATCCAAAAAACCTCCCGTTTAAGTAGTATTTGGTCCAAATCACCACATCTCCTCGGTGAATATATTTTCTCGATTCCTATATATCGTAATGAAGTGATGGGATGATTAAAATCAGTAAAGTGCACTGCTAATGGATAATTCATATTTTTACATCTTATAGTACTACGGTGTTCAGCAATGCGCGTTTTAAGTTCT
>NW_015645086.1:679132-707308 GCF_001515625.1 Sinocyclocheilus rhinocerous | reverse complement strand
TTTTTTTTTCAAATTATGACATTTGACTTTCCTACATATTTACAATTAAAAGTACCTATGATCATGAGCCATTTACATGATTTCTAGGTATTTTAGGTATCAAAGTGAAGTATATCCGTATGTATTTATCACAATAGGGTTTATCCTATTTATGTTCATGTTTTATATTCTCTGTTTTCCAGTGGCTCCTGCATCCCGTCTCGTTTCCAGAATCCTCCTCAGTCTCTGGTCCTAAAAGAGGGTCAGGCTTCTTCTGTGCCGGGTTCGATTATAGCTTCAGCCCCTGATCCATCCCTGCATGCAGACAGGCCCATGACCTCCAGACCGCCAACCGCTGCTGATAACAGTGAACACATGCTTCTGGACCCTAATCAGGTACATCAGGCCCATTACACTCTCATTGCTTTCTTACTGTTTCTTCCTTTAAAAGAACCTTTCCCCCTCCATTTATCCATCCAGTGCCCCTGTCTTGAAGTTTGTATCTTTCTGATACTTAAATGCTAATACAAAAGCATGTCTGCAAGTCTTCTGATGTTCATTTGTCTGCTTCCTTTCCCAGAACGCTGTAACGTATTCAACACGTGTACATGCGCTGGGCCGTTATGGGTTCATCCTGCATTACCATCAGCCCCTGCACCCAACTTACAACGTCCAGGTCCACATCAATGGAGGACGCATATGGCAGGGTGAGCAAATAGATGAACACAGACTCACTATTGACTTGAGCTTCTGTTTTATCACTGAAAATGCTTTTTTACTAACAGTCACTCTTTGTACTCCAGGCCACGTCAATGCATCCTTTTGTCCCCATGGTTACGGTTGTCGTGGTGTTGTCATGTCAGAGAACCAGATTATCCTGGACGTGACGGACTATGAGGTCATCCTGACCCTGCGTGTTCCAGACAGGAAGACATTGTGGCTGGTGAGTGTCATGATGACGTTTTACTAAAGGTGAAATGAATTGACAATAACAGTGACACTTCTTTTTCTCTTGTGTGTTTTAGGACTATGTGCTGGTGGTGCCAGAGAGCACTTACAGCTCCAGCTTTTTGACTGAGGAGCCACTGGACAAATCTTACGACTTTATCAGCAACTGTGGACAAAACAGCTTTTACATCAAGTATGATACTTATACATTTGTAAAAATGTAGGAATGCATGATTTGAAAATTCAGGGTGATAATTATATTCATGTAATGGCCTTAAATAGGCCATAAATAAGTAAATACATCGCAGATATTAATTACTGATTAAAATTCAGTCCAATTGTGACTAAATAAATATAAAAATGAAACACTTAAAACACATACACAGCATTATTTAAATTTTTTTAATTATTTTTACTTAGGTAAAACTATTAAAAATTGTTTTCGGTGATTGAAATAAAGCTGAAATAATATAAAATATACATATTAGATGAAAAGCTTATGCTTAAAAAACGAAAATTAGAAATGTTTCCTTGGATACTAGTTTAAGTACTAAAACTAAAACTTAAATAAAACTAAATTAAAGCTTGATAGAAATATTAAAAATAATAATAAAAAATAACAAAAGCACTAACAAAATTATTAAAACTTAAATTTAAAAAGAAAACTGAAAATATAAAAATACTAATAGTACTAAATACTATAATAGTATAGAAATAATATTAAAACGATACTAATAATACTAAAAAGCACTTTACATCAAAACATAATGTACAGTATGAAAATTTTATTTTGTAATGTATAGTATGATATTTAATTTAATATTTGCTAAAGATCACGTTGAAGTGTTATTGAAATATTAGTGCTTTCAAAGTATTAAAGTTTAAGTTTAAGTTTAATAAAAACAATTAAATAAATTCATTAATAAAAACCTTAAATGTAAAAATGTAAATTACACACAATTAAATATGCAACAATTGCTGATTCCATTAAATTAAAGAAATCTCTAATATGGCTGATAATATGGTGCGAATATATTTTGCATAAACGTATCCCGATATAACATTATTAGAGTGCCATCCATCTTAACATTCCCTCTGTCCTCTCAGCCCATCCACAGCATCTCCGTTCTGTCGTAACTCCGCCGTGTCTCTGTCTGCGTTCTTCAATAACGGCGCTGTGCCCTGCGGCTGTCATGAGGTGGGTGCAGAGAGCGATACCTGCGAGACCTTCGGAGGACAGTGCAAGTGCAGACCCAACATGATTGGCCGAGACTGTTCCCAGTGTGCCACGGGATACTACGGCTTCCCCAACTGTAGACGTGAGTATCACCAACCACATGGTGGAACGATGGATTGATTGATGGATGGATGGATTGATGGATGATTTTGTTTCCTTTTCTCTCTAGCATGTAACTGTGGCACTCGTCTGTGTGAGCCTGTGACGGGTGAGTGCATCTGTCCTCCACGGACTCTGCAGCCCGACTGTGTCACCTGTGAACCCCAGACGTTTGCCTGCCATCCTCTGGTGGGGTGTGAGATGTGCAACTGCTCCAGGCCTGGAGTGGCTTCACTGGAAATCGGCTGTGACACACACAACGGCCAGTGCAGGTACAGTCAAGCAAGACACACACACGCATATATACTGCATGCAGTGGCTCATGGGGTCGACTTTCTAAGAATCTGAATGAATATGTGGTTTAAAATTTGCCTCAGTTTACCTCAGGAATGCCAGTTTTTTTTTTACTTAAATAAATAAATAAATAGGAAAATTTAAATAAATAGAAAAAAAATAAGAAATTATATTTTGTATGAACAAATTGAAGCCTTTTTGGCCCATCAAGGACCATTTTAGGACCATTTTAGGACCATCATGATTTTTATTTTTACTTTTTTGTTTGTGGCAGTTAAGCACTTTTTCCACAATCATGTCTCAAGGATGTAGTATATGCGTCCTTATACCTCATTCCTGTGACAGTTCTTCTGACATCATATTATTTCTTCATCATTAATTCTCTATCAGTGTTATTCTACTATTTTTTATTTGCTGTTATAGTGTTTATTAATATAAATACAATAAAAAATTGTACATGGTCTCTTTCCAAATAAATAAATAAAAACAATATATTTGAATTAGCTTCATTAGCTATATTTCTTTTTAGCTTTAATCTATATTTATGTTTTAGTTTTAATAATTTTAATACTTCAACTTAACCTTTTTTATTTCAGTTAGTTTCCAAGGCAACTTTTCAAATTAAGTTGTTAGTCTAATATTTACATTTTTTGATGTCAGCTTTAATTTAATTTTTAATTTAATTTAATTTAATTTAATTTAATTTAACGTTTTTTAGAAGTCTTATTTTTAATCTTAGTTTTAGTTAATAACACTGTTCTCTATCCATTGATATATGTAGCTTCCTTTTGTCAAGTTGTCCAGGGGGGATCTTAGAGCTTAAGATGAATTTCATTTAGAAATTAGAGCTTAAGACGAATTTCATTTATAGTCAGCATGGCAAACTGTTTTAACCATATGAACTAGTGAACAAGAAAATTTTAAATCAGGGGGAAATGTGCTTCTTTTTATATATAAAAAACAATGGTTCAATGGAAAATATAGCAAGTGAGGCAAAGCAAACGCACACCTGTGGAGGTACAAATTGAAGGAAAAAATACTTAATTGAAAAAGAACAACTTCACACTCACTTAAGCATTGGCTATTTTTTAATCAACGTTTCGGCTAGTAGCCTTTGTCAAGGTACCTTGACAAAGGCTACTAGCCGAAACTTTGATTAAAAAAAAGAACAACTGCACACAAATGTTGATTGAAAAATAGCCAATGCTTAAGTGAGTGTGCAGTTGTTCTTTTTCAATGGAAAATATAACCATTGTAATTTGTTCTTTTGATTTTGGGGTGAAATATGCCATGGACAAGTTCTTGAGATTTGTGAAACTTAACGTGTTTGGTGTTTGAAGTCAGCTCGTTTGAATTAGAATGGAATTAACAAGTGTTTACAACTGACCTTTTTACGCCTGAGCCAAACTTTTTTCTGTGAAGCGCTGCCTGAAGGACTGATATTATTAACCGCTGTCTCTGGTTAAAACAATACTGCCTATATAAGGATTAAGTGCAGGAATTCCAGAGGTATTTATTTTTAGGAGATTTTAGTTCAGTCTACTGGCCGCACCGTCCCCTCATTAGGCAGTGTTTAAAATCCACAAGGAAGCGGGATTTGAGCTGCTGTGACTGTGAGCTGCACAATCTCTCCACCATCTCTGCACTTAGAGAGAATATCATAAATTATAACTGCTCATGCATCATCCATTGAGGATGGTGGTTTTGGTTTTGTCGAGACATGATAGGAGCACTGCTACAGGCATCTCATCATCCTAGAGCATCAGCTGACACTGAAAACACATAATACATACTTCATGTTATTTGCATCATTCTAAAGCACATTACTCCCTCCTCAGGTGCAGGAACAACATTGTTGGCCGTCAGTGTGACAGGTGTGCCCCAGGTTTCTATGGATACCCCAACTGCAGACCATGTGACTGCAGCGAGGCAGGAACTGAGATTGATGTCTGTGACTACATCACCGGACGCTGTTTGTGCAAGGTGACTCTTTCTCTCCTTCTGCCCCTCTCTTATTGTATGAGAATATACCTCTCCTTCTGCCCCTCTTTTATTGTATGAGAATATGTATATATAATTTTTCACTCAAAACATTCAGGACTCATCATCTGTGTTATATCAGTGATGTGTTGTTTCTCTCAGGAAAATGTGGAAGGCTCTCGCTGTGACCAGTGCAAACTGGGAACGTTCCATTTGGACCCCACTAATGCTAAAGGCTGCACCAAGTGCTTCTGCTTTGGAGCCACTGACCGCTGCCACAGCTCTGACAAACGGAGGAGTGAGGTACTGTACTGCAGCTAAAGACCTGTTGTTTAATAAATAAAGAAATACACCTTTATACAAACGCATATACATTACAGTTTGGGATTGGTAAGATTTTTTAATGTTTGTTTTCTATTTGAGTATGTTTTAAAATGTAGTTTGTTCCTGTGATGCAAAGCTGATTTTCAGCATCATTACTCCAGTCTTCAGTGTCACATGATCCTTCAGAAATCATTCTAATATGCTGATTTGCTGCTTGAGAAACATTTATTATTATTATCAATGTTGAAAACAGTTGTGCTGCTTCATATTTCTGTGGAAATTGTGAAACTTTTTTCCCCAAGTTATTTTGATGATTTGGAAGTTCAAAAGAACAGCATTTATTTGAAGTAGAATTTTTTTATAGTATTATAAAAGTCTTAACTACCACTTTTGATCAATTGAATGCTTGTTGAATAAAAGCATTCATTGAAAAACCTAAACTTGATTCCTCTTCTTAAACTTGAATGGTTTAAATGCAATAGAAAGTGTCTTATGGAGATATTGAGCTTACCTATTCTTATCTGTCCATAAAATGTATGCAGTTTGTGGCAGTGTACCAGTTACCAAAATAAACCTATAAAGATTTGTCAACTGGTATGCATTTTTGATATTTTTATCATGGTACGTCCAGTGTTTCCTGTGGCGTTGAATATCCAGACAGTACAATATCATAGGAATCATATTTTACCATCTTTCTGTTGAGTTGTCATCACAGGCTACACGCAAAAACAAGCATACAGCAGTGTAGTCTGATGACCCTTGTGAGCTGGCTCTCTTAACGAATCATTGAAAAAGACTCATTACAAATCTTTCACTGAAAAAAATCACTGAATCATTCAGAGCGGTTACAGTACAAAATCAACACCTGACTCGCTCGAACTGCAGGTTATCGCTCTTTTCAGTGAACTTTTGTGTACTGGATGTCTGTGAAAATTAATTCAGTGTAAATACCGACTGCTATAACATTGAACTTATACCTTTGCTTTCATCTGCCCACCTACAGTTCATGGACATGGCTGGCTGGGTGCTATTGAGAAGTGACAGACAGGAAGTTCCTGTGTCCACGTATCTCGATCAAGATCTGGTGGAGGCTGATCTGAGTGACGTACCTGATGTCTCACAGGACCTCCACTGGCACGCTCCTCGCGCTTACCTCGGCGATAAAGTGAGTCCACAACAATCTGTGATATTCACAAGCATGTCACTCAACCAGAGTCGTGAAGAGCATTTCTGTGCTCTGATCTTCTACACCTAGACTTTATGTGAGTCTTATTATGACGACATGGCAGCTGCTGTGACATAAGTTTCAACCAAGCTTATGGGTTAGCCGGCGGTCAGACAGTAAGGGGCCAGACAGACAGCTGAACTGAATCTCCATCAGATAGCTCACATTAATGCTACGGGTAACATGAGGGCCAGACAAACAATCTGATAACTCAAGCACACCTTGTTTAGGCTGGTGCCAAATGTTAGCACCAGCTTAGTTGCTTGAGAAATCTTGTCTTAAGCTGATTTTGTGTTTTCTTTTCTATGCATCTGTGTAGGTGTCATCGTATGGAGGCTACCTGCGCTACCGCTTGCATACCCAGACGATGAGAGGTGATGCTTTTCTGATCATTGAGACCACACGGCCTGACGTTATACTCAAGGTACTACAGTCTCCTTCTGTCAAGTTTACCAAGAGTTTTTACTTGAGGCCTAACTGAAAGTCTTTGTGTGCAGGGGAATCAGATGACTCTGGTGTACATGGAAAGAGAGTATTCCTCTCCTGAAGACCCTCATGAGGGGATCGTCCATCTGGTGGAGGTGAGGAACTTAGTACCCAACTCTAAAAAAGAAAAGAATATGAAAAAAAAAACAGAATTGTACAAAATAATTCCGCAAATGCACAATTGTTGCAATTCAAGTGTGCTCTTTCTCATTGCAGGACAGTTTCAGGCATGCACAGACGGGAAACTCTGTGTCCCGTGAGGAGCTGATGATGGTGTTGGTGGCGCTGGAGTCACTGCAGATCAGAGCGCTGCACTCTCAGTCTGCCCAGTCTGTGTCGCTGCGTGCTGCGGTGCTGGAGGGGGCCGACAACCTGCCCTCCGGTCGCCATGCCAACAACGTTGAAATTTGTCTCTGCCCAGGATACTATCTAGGAGACTCTTGTCAGGTAGTGTGCTTTAACAAAAACTAATTATTTTATATAATTACTTCTATGCTATAATTTAATGCCTCTTCTTCTTTAGAGGCCCTGCATGAACAGGACTTGTCAAAATGCCATTAAATCAATTTGCCTGGTTAATAAAAAGGCTTTGTGAAGGGTAAACTGTATAAAAAAATACAATCAAAATATACAAAATTAGTTACTGTTGCTATGTCCAACAAGCCGTGGCTTACATACTTTTGTTATGAAACAAAGTCTCAGCTTTCAAATCTTGTCATTTTTAGGAAATTCAAACAATAAATAGTGTTTTGTGGCTCTTTAATGTGTCGTGACAGATCGCTGTAATGCCTCAGTTCAAGCGGCACGTGAACCGATCATCTCTTCCTCTTCACTAGTTATAGCACGAAATAAACATGAATGAACATCAGAAGGTTTCTTGTTTCAACTGCAGAAAGACGTAAATACACACCATTTTTCAAGTTCAAGTCCACCGCGTCATTCTACTCTCTGGTTTGTTTGTCTGACAAAATGGCAGATTCGCCGTTATGATTGGTCAGATCGCCTGTCAATCAAACTCCCAGCAATAAATATTGACAAACAACATAAAAGTAAATAAACATTAATGAAATCAGACATAACTAGAAATAGACAAAAATAGCTACTATTAACATGCTTATGTTACATTTGATGTTAAATAGTGATTAATCTAACATCTCTCTCCGAAAAAGAGGTTTTATTGTTTCAAAAAATTAATAGGATGTCAAGTTGTGCCCTGTGGCAAATTGTGCCATTAATTACATTTGGGGAGTAAAAGAATACTAGCAATTCACACACCATGCATACAGAAAGTTTATTTGGTATTTTTTATTTATTACATTTTATTACCCATCCAATCAGAAATGCAGATTGATGCAAAACAAGTCATTATTAAGGAATACCGTGCAGTTGTTCAGACTGGGTTCTGGTATTGTTAACATGTTCATTCCTTCATCTCCTTCACTCAGAAATGTGCTCCAGGATACTACAGAGACACTAAAGGGCTGTTTCTCGGGAAGTGTGTCCCCTGTAACTGTAACGGTCACTCTGATGAGTGTTTGGATGGCTCTGGCATATGTGTGGTGAGTCTGTCTCACTAAGTCATATATAAATCACAAACAGACTTAAATATGGGCAGTATATTGCTATTGTAGATTCCACTGGGTATAGAAAGCAAAATCATAAATCTAATTAAGGTTTAAGATCCTGGGAAAGACCTCTCAAAGTTCCAACTAAAAGTTTTAACTCCTCATATGCAGAACTGCCACCACAATACCGCTGGAAATCATTGTGAGCAGTGCCAGGGCGGCTTTCATGGTAACAACACTGTTGATGGCCATGCGGTGTCCTGCTCTAGCTGCCCCTGCCCTCTGCAAGTGGCTTCAAACAAGTCAGTTTGTCTTATTTCATCATCTGTACCACTAATTTACTGTTTCCTGTTCGTCTTTTCTTCCTGGTTTAAGTTTTAACTCCTCATATGCAGAACTGCCGCCACAATACCGCTGGAAATCATTGTGAGCAGTGCCAGGGCGGCTTTCATGGTAACAACACTGTTGATGGCCATGCGGTGTCCTGCTCTAGCTGCCCCTGCCCTCTGCAAGTGGCTTCAAACAAGTCAGTTTGTCTTATTTCATCATCTGTACCACTAATTTACTGTTTCCTGTTCGTCTTTTTTCTTTTGTTGATTTGCTTGAAATTTGCCAGTGGATTTTTTCTTCCTGGTTGCTTTTCTGGCTTCTGCTTTTACTCCCAGTAAGAGCTGGATATCCCAGCATGCCTCATTCTCAAATTAAAGGATGTTGTCTGTTTGATCTTATCAGTTTTGCCATTCGCTGTGTGGAGAAGCCCAATCATATGCAGTGTTTATGTAGGCCTGGCTATGCTGGATCTAAGTGTGAAAGGTACCGTTATGAAGCATCCACTTACTGTTATTTAATCACAGTTTATTATTGATCAGTAAAAATGTGTATAATTTTTTAAAATTTATTATTATTTGTCATAATAATAAATACAAATAAAAATGCAGTCAAATTAAATTAAATAATTAAAATTTATCAGTTATCATTTTTATATTAAATTAAAACAAATGATGCATTTATACATGATAAAATATTATTATTATTATTTATAAATAATTAATTACTGTCAATTCGAAAATTATATATATCAATAAAAAAAGTACTTTGTAAAAAAAATTTGTTTTATTTTTTTTTTACCTAATACAGGTGTGCACCAGGTTACTATGGAAACCCAATGGTGATTGGCAGCACATGCCAGCCGTGCAACTGCAATGGAAACTCAGACCCCAACATGCTGTTCAGCGACTGCCACCCTTTGACGGGCGAGTGTCAGAGCTGCATGCAAAACTCCGCCGGACCGCACTGTGAAATCTGTGCCCCGGGTTTCTACGGTGATGCCATCACTGCCAAGAATTGCACTCGTAAGACAACTTTTATACACAGTTGGAAAAAATTCTGTTTATGCAGTCTGGACGGCATTTCCTGTATTCAAAGAGTTTTCATGATTGTGTTATTTCCCACCTGCATTACCCAGGATGCAACTGTTCTCCTTGTGGCACTGCACATTGTGACCCTCACACGGGACAGTGCCACTGTAAGCCTGGTGTGGTGGGAGCCCACTGTGACCGCTGTGAGGTATGTCTCTTCATCTGTTTTGTCTTCATCTGTTGTTTAGTCTCGGAGGTTGATGGTAATAGTGTTTTTTTTTGTTTGTTTGTTTAGGATGGGGCATTTGGCTTTGATTCCTGCACTGGTTGCCATAAGTGTGATTGTGATGCAGCAGCGGCATTGATTCAGCCATGTGACCCTGTTAACGGCTCATGTGCCTGTCAGCCTGGGGTTAATGGACCGAACTGCCGCCAGTGTGCTCCAGGTTACTGGGGCTACAGCCCTAATGGCTGCAAGAGTGAGTCAAACACACACGTACACACTGCAGGAGGGAATGTGATGTATTATGAGTTGAATTTATTGATGTATTTGTGTGTGGTCTGTAGAGTGTGAGTGTAGAGGAGGCCGCTGTGACCCTCGCACAGGAGAGTGCCATTGTGCAGCAGGTCTGACAGGGAAGCAGTGTGACACGTGTCTTTATAAATACAGCGTCCCTGTGCTTCATGAAGCAGATGTGCACTGTCAGCGTGAGTACTGCTTCACCGGACACACTTCATTCATTCTTTCATCTTTACTTACTGATTCATTCATTCGCTAATTGATTCATTTATTCATCCATTTGCTCACTCATTTGTTATCAGATACACTACCGTTCAAACATTTGGGGTCAGATTTTTGTGTGTGTGTGTGTAAAAGAAATTAATACTTTTATTCATATAGATGCATTAAATTGATCAAAAGTGACAGTAAATGCATTTATAATGTTAAAGATTTCTGTTTCAAATAAATGCTGTTCTTTTGAACATTTAAGCCTAAAAAGAAG
The DNA here is from genome assembly GCF_001515625.1 of Sinocyclocheilus rhinocerous. NCBI lineage: Eukaryota > Metazoa > Chordata > Actinopteri > Cypriniformes > Cyprinidae > Sinocyclocheilus > Sinocyclocheilus rhinocerous. Next base: position 696,809 of record NW_015645086.1, on the reverse strand, counting down.
TGTGAGTTTCCACAAAAACTGTTTTCAACACTGATAATAATATTAAATCTTTCTTGAGCAGCAAATCAGCATATTAGAATAATTTCTGAAGGATCATGTGACTCTGAAGACTAATGATGCTGAAAGTTCAGCTTTACATCTCAGGAATAAATGACATTTTATAATATATTAAAATCGAAAACAGTTATTTAAAATTGTAGTAATATTTCACAATATTGCATTTGCAATATTTTTGATCAAATAAATGCAGACTTGGTGAGCATAAGAACATTCACAGAAACAAAAACAATGTTCAAAAGCATTACATTTTACCAAATTTTTGACTGTAGTATATATACACTCACTTAATAACTGAATGATCCGTTGAGTCGATAATTAATTTACTCACTCATTAATTCATTCAATCACTCTGTCAATACAAAGGTAAAGTGAACAATATTTTTTTGCGGGTTGCAGTTCATTTCATACATCAGATGATGATGTTGTGCATTATGTTTTTAGCCTGTGACAGCTGTGTGATAGTGCTACTGGAGGATCTGGACAAAGTAAACGAACGTTATCAGTCCATTGCCGATCAGCTGACCAGCCTCAATGCCAGCTCAATGGCCTGGGCTCAACTAAACCGCCTCAACGTGTCCATTCAGGACATTGCTGTGAGTCTCTCTCTCTCTCACACACACAAACACTCTCTGACTCTGTATTAGGACTTTTAGATTTTACTATTTGCCTCACTTTAACTTTTAGTATTATATATTATAATATGCCCCAGAATGCCATAAAAAACTACAACAGCACTTTGGACAAGAGCAGGAACCAGGCCAATATGCTGGAGGGAGAGCTGCAAATCATCGACTTGGATATTAAAGAGTTAGAGGAGAAGGTATGAGAACATATCATTAGATGAACTCATTCTGATTAAATATCCATTTGTTGTTGTTTTCTAACGGTCAGTGTCTAAAAGGGACCATTTGACGATATTGACTAACATTTTTATTGGGTGTCTGTGTTTTAGGCCTCAGTCACACAAAAGAAAGGCGATGCTTTAGAGGACAACACTAACTCCACACACACTAGAGCACAAGACCTGCTTGAATTCATCAAAGGCATCATGGGAGATGTGCAAGGTAAGAGTGCGACAAAGAAAAAAAAAGCTTTGTCTCATTGCATTCACCCTTTATACTTAAACTTTACAGCCACATTCAGCTGACAACATTTCTGCTTCTGCTCAGACATTATACTGCAGGTGAACCGGACAGCACAGAACGAGACCAAGGTGATCGATGAAAAGGAGCTGGCTCGGAATATAGCAGAGGTGGAGTCCATGCTCAGAGACATGCGCTTCAGGGGCTTCGACCTCCAGAAGAAACTAGCAGAAAATGAGCTGGACCAGGCCAACAAGTGTGAGTGACAGGACAGACAGAGTCTCTAAGAAATGCTCACCAACCTCAGCCTTTTTCATTTTATTGTGTAACAGCATGGGACCTAAGCTTATAACCCTTTATAAATACTTGATTTTGGATTGGAAAAGGTTAAAAGCCTTTATACTGTACTGTATAGAACTATAAAAGTATTTTAATGCATTCACTTTGCTTTGTAATGCACATTATAATGCATTATATGATCTCACAAATAAATATAACCACTGTTATAATACTTTAATAATCTATTATAAATAAAAATAAGATTTCCTGCTTGAATTCATCAAAGGCATCATGGGAGATGTGCAAGGTAAGAGTGCGACAAAGAAAAAAAAAGCTTTGTCTCATTGCATTCACCCTTTATACTTAAACTTTACAGCCACATTCAGCTGACAACATTTCTGCTTCTGCTCAGACATTATACTGCAGGTGAACCGGACAGCACAGAACGAGACCAAGGTGATCGATGAAAAGGAGCTGGCTCGGAATATAGCAGAGGTGGAGTCCATGCTCAGAGACATGCGCTTCAGGGGCTTCGACCTCCAGAAGAAACTAGCAGAAAATGAGCTGGACCAGGCCAACAAGTGTGAGTGACAGGACAGACAGAGTCTCTAAGAAATGCTCACCAACCTCAGCCTTTTTCATTTTATTGTGTAACAGCATGGGACCTAAGCTTATAACCCTTTATAAATACTTGATTTTGGATTGGAAAAGGTTAAAAGCCTTTATACTGTACTGTATAGAACTATAAAAGTATTTTAATGCATTCACTTTGCTTTGTAATGCACATTATAATGCATTATATGATCTCACAAATAAATATAACCACTGTTATAATACTTTATACAAAAAGGAACAAAAATCTATTATAAATAAAAATAAGATTTATAAGTGCTGCATGTTTTTTTCTGTGTTTAAGATGGTAGACCTTGTCCTTTACAGCTGTTGTCTCTCTATAGTGATAGGTCGTGTGAAAAATGAGATTGCAAACCGGACACTGAATAATGAGGCTGTGGCAGAGAACATTAGAAACAAACTGAACCAGTTCAATCAGCAGCTGATGGACCTGAGAGACGCTATGAATGATGCCGTCAAAAACACAGCAAACACCGTAGAGGCCAACAATATTAACCAGAAATGCATGGAGGAGTTGCAGGTATTTATACAAACACATGCACATACACAGGATTGGAACAAAATACCACATTTAAGAGTTTGAATTAGAGTTCAATTGACAGCACATCAAAGAAAGTTGAATTGGGATTTGAGTTGGAAGAGGAATTGTGAAGAATGTGAAGAAGTAAATTGATCTGATGTGTTTTTCTAGAACATAGTGAATAACCTGCTTAAGAAGCAGAAGGAGGTGGAGAACCAGCTTCAAATGGCCGTGGATGATGTGACCCAGGTCAACGAGCTGCTCTCCATGCTTCAGGACTCCAAAGAGGTACAGATACACAGGAGCGGTATGCTTGTGTATGCAGAATCAAATATAAAATTTCTGTGTACTGTAAATGAGCACATACTCGGACTCATGCATGCTGTCTCTGGATGATGTGTCGTCTCTATCAGGACTACGAGCGTCTGGCTGCTCAGTTGGATGGAGCGAGGCAGCCTCTAGCCGAGAAGGTGCAGAAATACGCTCCTTCCGCCAATAAAATTCCCCTGGTGGAGGCTGCAGAGAAACACGCTGAAATGCTGGACCAGCTCGCCAATAATCTTTCCAGGTGCCTGACTATTTTGTAGTGCTCAACTTGAAGCTGCAGTCCGTAAGTTTTGCCTCTTTGTCGCCATCTCTGTTTGAAAACCTGGAATTGCAGCAGTGTGCGGAATTATCTAGCTTGCATGGGTTGTGAGTCGGCGCGGTGGACAACTTCTTTATGTCACTTCGTAATGACGCAGTGCCATGCTCGAATTTCCCGCGAAAACCTACCCGTACCACTCAAATTAGAAAACATTATTTTAAGCTAACCGTTGTGAATCAGGCTAAAGTAAGGCCATAGTTTTGAACACTGGCTGGTTATGTACTTGCTCAAATATTGATTTCGGATCATTTTTAACCAAAAAAAGTTAAGGACTGCAGCTTTAAATTGTCTTTTTAATGAGTGATTCTGATGCTAGATAGCAGGGTGACTGATGGCCAATGTATTCCAGTGTACATAATTAAAGGGCAGCAAATGAGGGATCCACAAAATTGCTGATTTAACAAATATTTTACACAATATTTATGTAATTATTGTACACAACAAAATGCAATTAGCAAAGCAATTTTATTTATATAAAATTTCATATACAATGATAATTCAATGATAATATATTATGATAAATGTATCTTTATATGTAACATCATGGCCTTGTGTTTGTTGTTGTGCAGTCTAATATCTGGCTCCAATCAAGACAGTTTCATACAGCGTGCTCTGAATGCATCTCGCGCATACACTAACATTATAAACAGCGTGCTGGAAGCTGAGACTGCAGCTAAGAAAGCCAATGAATCTGCTACTGAGGCTTTGGAGGTACAGTCAACCACACACTCCGTCATCTGTGCATCTGGGCACCTTTATCAATGCATGTGTAAGTGACACAAATTGAGTTTTTATTGTTTCTTTATATGATCTAGAACATAAAGGACACAGACCTGCCCCTACAAGCTGCTAAACTGAAGAATCAGAGTATTGAGCTTGTGAAGCAAGCAGAGGAACTGAATAACAGCACTCAAAGTAAGAAAAGCAAACTAATGCTTCTTTCAAGGTACATCTTTGTTGGCGTGAACCTCGGTCTAATGCAGGCCTTTACTATATCTTTGTCAGGTCTAAAGCCACGCTTGGACTCCATACAGAAAAGTTTGCAGGATGCTGAAAAGAAAAAGGAGAACATGCTCCAAGACCTAAAGAACATTCAAAATAGCCTCAACGCCAGCCGAGGTCAGAGCTCAAAGTCCCCAGAACATTTATTTGAAATAGAAATCTTTTAAAACCTTATAAATGTTTTTACTGTCACTTTTGATCAGTTTAATGATCAAATGAAATGAAATGTAATGAATGAAAGTAATTAACTTAAAAAATGACTGCCCGCAAACTTTTAAATGCTATTGTATATATTCGAGTCTGTCAAGCTTAATTGAATCGAAACCATGACCTAAACATTGTCGTTAATATGTGTTGAAATGATGCAGAAGACATAGCGAACGACATCGCAGCAGCTAAGAGTGTGGTGGAGCAGGCTAACAACACGGTGGCTAATGTTAGCAATGCGCTGGCTCCAATTCAGAAGCAGCTGGAGGAGTGGCAGAAGCAGTACGGAGACTCAAACGCCACCAGCGATGATATCAACAGAGCTCTCAATGATGCCAATACGTCAGGTGCGTGTGAGGGAGCTCTCCTGAGTGAGCATGTGTGATCTCGACGTGGCTTTCACATCAAGTCCAATGTGTTTCTGTGTTCCTGCAGTGGCGGCGCTGAGCGACACTCTTCCTCAGCTGATGGAGAAGTTGGATCGTCTACAGAACACCTCATTTCAGCCGTCCAACATCTCCGACAGCATCCAGAGAATCCGCCAGCTCATTGAACAGGCTCGCAATGCTGCCAACAAGGTACAGCTCTTCAGAAGCCGCAAAGTATTCCCAGTTTTCCAGATACAAAAATTCCCAGATTGAAGTGGTGCTTTAGGCAATGACTCGACTGTCTGTTCTTCAGGTGAGCGTGTCAATGCAGTTTAATGGTAACTCAGGAGTACAAGTGAGGATGCCCAGTAATGTAGCCGACCTGGCAGCCTATTCATCGCTACACATGTACATCAAGCTACCACGTGACACACGTACACTACGCCAAACTACCACCAATCCCCAGTTTGTCCTCTACCTTGGAAAAAATGACGTAAGCCAACTTCCTCAGCCTATACCTTTTGTGCTTTATGATATGTTGCATGTGTTATTATATTAAGCTGTTTTGAGTTGCGCATGATTAATTATATATGTGTGAATATAAACACACGTGTCTGTGCTGAATGTGTACTGTAGTCCAGTAAAGACTATATGGCAATGATGCTGGAAGGATCAAAGCTGCGCTGGTACTTTAATGTGGGAGGAGATACAGCGCAGGTGCTGATGACTGAGAGCGTGAATAAGGATTACTTCAGCAAAGTTGTCCTGGAGAGGTGGGAAACATGCACACCATTGTTACCGACACATATCTGTTGAGCTTTGACTTCATTGCTATTATTTTCCAGCTGTATTTACTCTACTTCTACTGTATTTGTGTGCAGGACTCTACAGTACGGTCAGATGGCAATGTCCCTAGATTCAGAAGAAATAAATATAGTTAAGCAAAGCATGGAGGCAGGAGGAGAAAAAGGCCTGCTCAACTTACCTGCCAAAGAGACTGTGTTTTATGTCGGAGCTTATCCCACCAATTTCACTGTGAGTAACACAAAACCCCTGTCTATGGAGCAGGATATCTTAAACACTTAGGAGTGGGCACTTTTGACTTTGATTTGTTTCAAAGCAGCTTCACACTAATAAATAGAAAAGTAATGTTGCACAATTCTTCATTTCACAATTCAGTTTCAGCTGTAAAGCAACTCTACAGAAGACAATAGTGTGATCAGTTCAATGTTGATTTAATTCAGTTCTGTAGCATTGTCAGTGTTGCAAAGTTCATCAATTATGAAACAAATTTGATTCAAGTGTCAGTTGATGGTGTCAGTGCAGTCATATCAATAATATTACTCCATTTTAATTGTCTTTTAAACCCAAATGAGCAAGCCAAAGGTGACCAAAACTGAACTGGTATAGAATTTTACAATTGGCCATTTATTGATTGAAAATAATTATGAGCTATTTTTTAATTATCCATAATTATAATATTGGTGGATTTTCCAAAACATTTCACAATTTCGCACTCTCTTTCTCTCAAACACACAGCCTCCAATGGATCTGAACATCACGTCTCCTAACTTCTTCAAGGGCTGCCTGGAGTTATTAAGTCTAAATGAAGAACTAGTCAGCCTCTATAACTTCGAGCAAAACTTGCAAATGAACACCATAACTGACCTCCCTTGTTCACGGTCAGAGGGGTTTAATTTATTATTTATTAAATCATATAATCTGTGTTAACCTCTTTGCGAGAGTGCGTTCCTTGTCAAATCGCTTCCTGTGTTTAAACAGGAAGAGGCCAGCAAATACGCCTGAGTGGCTAGTTAACGGAGTGTATTTTGATGGTTCGGGCTATGTTGAGGTTTTGTTCGAAACTCTGAAGGACGACCGTGTGTTTGAGCAGCATATCAAACTCATCTCGCAAAACGGCATTCTCCTGTTGTTCCAAAGACAGGTGAGACGTGGCCTGCAAAACGTAGGATTTGTGATTTTTTGACGCAGGTTATGGTGTTAATGTCATTCTTTTCCCTTCTCAGGATAACTATGTGTGCGTAGCTGTGCAAGACGGTCTTCTTAAAGTCCTACATAACCTTGATGGACGGTTGTCCAACTTAACTGACCCACAACAAGAGTCAAATATTAAAATCAGTAATGCACAAGTGAAATTTGTGAGTAAAACCTTCTATTTATTCCAGAAATTTCTCGCATATCTGCTTATCTCTGTAAGGTTGATTTATTTTAATGTTTTCTGTGCTTGTTGTTTTCAGTTGGATGTTATCTTTCAACTTTCGAAAAATGAAATGCTAGTGAGGCTAGATCGTCAGAAGATCTACACGCTTTCCAGCAGAGAGCTCAACTTCACGGGACGATATTTCCTGGGCGGAGTGCCAGAGGATCAGATGCCCGAGAGGTGACCATGCAGATATTTCCACAGAGATATTAGATGCAGGGTTGGTGATCTGAGGTAGAATTAACTATCCGTGAATGTCATTTCAGTTTAAAGAGTGTGTTTCATAAACGCGGCTCCATAAAGGGCTGCTTCAGGACCGTTAAGGCCATGAAAAGCTTTGTTCAAATGAAGACCATGAAGAGTGCAGGGATCAGCTATGGCTGTCCAGATGACCTGCTGGTGAGCGTCTTCATACTTGTTTCTTTAGGTTGGGAATCTACATTCAAATAATGCTAATGATTCTGGAACATCTGTGTACGATGAGGGAATATACTTGCATTCGCACTTAGTTCATTGTGAAAAACGAGGCCTCCAGAGTCCAGGGTGTGAAGTAACGAATCCTGCTATGGTAAAGGCCCTGATGTACTTCAAGAAAAATCTTCAAACAAAGTGGATCTATTTTCTAAATGCATGTTGATCTTATTGTGAACAATTCATCCATGCATGTTTTATTTTTTTTTATTGCATATTTTTTTTATGATTTCTTCAGTCAGTTAGTCCACTTAAACCCTTTTCTTTGTTTGATAAGCCATTGTAATGGAGATGTGCGTCACAATATACAAGAAAAGATCTGTCTCTACTTCCATTTCCTCGTAACCGTAAGAACAATGTTGCATTATGTCATTTCTAATGAAATCTGGCCGATACGAAAGTTTATTTAGTTGCTCTGAAAACAGAAACAGAAACACTTTCTAACTGCCTTTAGTCCAAGATGGGTGTGACCGCTTACTTTGATGCAAACATCATTTCCAGTTCATTTCTTCACTCAGTCCATTACATTTGTATAATAATTGCAAACAGTATAGCAAATTTATTTTTAACAAATAACGTCTGTGTGAGTATACCCAAGCCTTTAGCTTAAGAAATATTATTTAGGCCATGCCAATATTACTTGACTAGACACTTTGTTAAAATATGTAACAAAGCAAAGGAACAAATTGAAATAGTTCATAGCAAATGATCGTTTTTAGAATTGTTATTACTGTAAACATGCTAAAATAACCCCGCTTAAAGGGTTAGGTCACGAGTCCCATTGGAAATACTGGACTCACCACGGAGAAAGAATCCAAAGGTACTATTTTATTTTATATGTTATGTTATATTATTTATTTTTTTAAATAAATAAATAACTTTGTTTGTTTGTTTGTTTTTAAATAAAATAAAATTACAAATTTAAAATCATTGTATTATTTTAATAACAACACATAAATGTTGTTTATTTCGAATATTATGTCGTTTTAATATTATATTATTTGTAGTATGAAATCGATTTCCATTAACACATAAAGGGTTTCTTTTTAATATCATATTATTTTCTTAATATCAAATAACATTATTTTAATGAAATTTGTGTCTGTTTGCGATTGTACAGAATAAGCCTCATGGAAGTTGGAGAAGTCGAATGGCACGTGAGTCCTGTCAGGGTGAGATGTCCGCCCAGGAGGATGACGCTCATCATTTCAGTGGCTCCTCCCACAGCCACCTGAGATTTGATTCGCTGCCTCAAGCGTTTAGCAAGGCGTGAGTATTAAAAAAAAGCAAAAAAACACTGTAAACCAATAAGTCAATAATTATTTACATGTTATGGCTGATAACCGATAAATGGCTGATATTAAAATTCTGTACTATGTTGTATGAAAAAATAAAATTAGGCATCAACTGAAATTAGGCATCACAACATTATATTGTACAGTATGAAAAATTGATATTTATTTTGAGATTACATTTAACAGTGTTCTTAAATTATTAATGATTTTAACAATTAAACTTTTAAGTGAGTGTTAGATGACAGCGAAGGTAATCTAAATATATAAAAAATGGGAAATTAGCATGAGAATCATTATAATATATGTAGTACTGACCAAAAAAAGTCACTAATAGCAGCCAAAATGACATACCTGTTTTAAACTGCGTCTGCAGGCCACACATCTCTGTGGGTGTGCGTGTGAACTCCTCGAGTGGACTGATTTTCCACGTGGCGGGAGGGAAGAGCCAGAGGATCATGACGCTCTCTGTGATTGATGGCCATCTGATGCTGATAGTCAACGGCGGAAAGAAGAAGACCAGCATACGCAGCAAAAAGAAATACAACGACGGCCTGTGGCACACGGTTCGTATGTGGGTCAGACATGTTTTTAGACAAATTTGTGATTTTTTGTTTCCATATCTCTTATTTTCACAATGAACTGGTGCAGGTGTTTGTACGAGTGGAGGCTGACAGGGCATCTCTGACGGTGGATGGCATCGAGACGCAGAGGAAGAGGGTGACGGGCGGAGGGAAGAGCGTGTTTGCTGCTCCTCTCTATATCGGTGGACTTCCCTCAGACCACAGTGCAGCTATGGTAAACACTGTCTTACACATACCATGTTCAAAACGATTGAACTGCCGACAACACACCTTGTTTAGTGTGCCTCTCTCTCTCTCATGCTAGACGAATCGCTGGTGTTAGGCCGGGACCTCGAGATCCTTTTGGAGGTCCGTCTGGTTTCAGACTCTGGGCTCCTGCTGCACACTGGAGCCAAGTGCCATGCTGTTTTCTGCTTCACACAGTGACTGAAGTGAAATAATCAACATGGGCAACAACTCAACGGGTCACACAAATATTGCAAAGCGAACATTAGGCTGATGTTAGCTGCTAAGCTAACAGTGCGATACTTTAATAAGTACGCACAAATGTTGGATAAGATCATCTCTTTTTAATTGGATTGACCGGTTTTTTTTTGTTGTTGCATTTTTTCATTTTCATTGAAATGCAGGTCTCCGACCACCATGTTTTATTTTATTACATTTTAATCAAAATAATCATATTTTATTTTAAGAACACACACACACACATATATACATATATATTTCTATTAATATTATATATTTTTATTTACTAAATAATCATAGTATTTTAATAGGAGTTTGATGTTAGCACGAAAAAAAAAAACCTTTTTAATTACATTGAACTATTTTATTGCTATTTTTATTTTATTTGAAATACAGGTCTTGATCCACCGTGTTATATTTTACAAACTTTTACAAAAATTTTACTAAATAATGCAAAGCAAACAAGAGACTCGATTCACAATAATTTTGATGTCAGTATGTTGCTATTCTAATAATGCGATACTCTAATAAGCACACACAGAGATCTCTTTTTTTAATTAGCTTGAACTATTTTTACTGTTGTATTTTTCATATTAAATGATATACACAAAGGTTATTTTATTTTATTGTAAAAAAAAAAATGTCAAGTTACCACATTGTTTTAGTAAGAACATAAATATGTTTATTTTATTGTGAATATTATATTGTTTAATATTGTATTATTTTGTTAATATTTAATCATAATATTGTAATAAGAACATGCTTTTTTATTTTGAATATTATATTGTTTTAATATAATATTATTTTGCTAGTATGAAATCATATTCCAAATATGCATAAAATCTTTTTATTAATATTATTTTTTTAATAATAAAGTGGATATTTTAATCGCATCTGTTGGTGAATATACAGAATAAACCTCAAGGAAGTTTGAGAAGTCAAGTTTTATTTTGAATATTATAGGTCAGGATTTTTTCCATTAAGGATATATTTAATGATTTTGTAGAAGGCAGCATAATGAAGTTCGGAGCCGCCTTCAGTTCAGGAGTGCACTCATGAGACTCTAAAAAGCTGTTTTTTTGGGCAGCTCACTGTGGAACCGAGATTGTACAGATCTGAACATATTCACAGAGATATACCTTCGTGATGTGATGTGACTTTTCTTTCTGTCCGTTTCTCTCTTTCAGGTTGGTTTCGTTGGCTGTGTGCGGGATCTGAAGCTGAACGAGGTCCTGGCACAGAGCCCCTCTCACAGTGTGGGAGTGACACCCTGCTACAAGCAGCCCCTCCAGCCCGGGGTTTACTTCTCCAGTCAGGGAGGATATCTGACCATCGGTGAGCCATCAATCAAACCATCAGATCAGACACACTTCAGATTTCATTCACAAAGATGGTGGACAACACACCTTGTTTAGTGCGCCTCTCTCTCTCATGCTAGACGAATCGCTGGTGTTAGGCCGGGACCTCGAGATCCTTTTGGAGGTCCGTCTGGTTTCAGACTCTGGGCTCCTGCTGCACACTGGAGCCAAGAAAACTCAACAGCTGAGTCTCTATCTGAACCAGGGCCAGGTGACAAAGGTTTTTTCATATCGCGATATTATCGCAAATGCAATTAATCGTTCAGCCCTAGTCATTACTCAGACTTTAAATATTTATCTGCCAATTTTATTAGCAAACCTGTTTTTTCATATCGCGATATCGCAAATGCAATTAATCGTTCAGCCCTAGTCATTACTCAGTCTTTAAATATTTATCTGCCAATTTTATTAGCAAACCGTTTTTATACACTATCAAAACAAACTTAAGTATACTAAAATCTCAATTTAAGTTACACTGATAATTCAAGTGTGCAAACAAGTGAAATAATATGCCATCTAGTATTTTAGAAATAAGGGGGATAACCAATTGTGGCAGACAACAGTATAAAAATACTTAGAAAGAGGTCAAATGGGGTTAGTTCACCCAGTTACTCGCACTCATGTTGTTTCAACCCTGCGTGAGTATCTTTCTTCTGTTGAACACCGTTATTCTGAATTATGCGGGTATCCAAAAAGTTGTTGGTATCCATTGAGTTTGGATACCAACATTGTTCTTAATAACTTTTTATCATGTCCCTTATGTCCCTTTAACATTTTAAAAGGAAAGCTATGCAAACATACTAATTTTATAAATTGTTTGAAACTGTGGGAAGATGCATGAGAAGTAATTTGTGTTATCTAAAAGTCATTTTAGTAATAGTCAAGCATTTCAGTGGGCTTAAACAGCTTGGCTTCTTACAGCAGATTCAGTTCACAAATAACTGACAGTCATGACCTAATTACAGTAATACTTACAGTAACTTACAGTAATCAATACTAAAGTAACTTACAGTAATCAATACTAAAATTCAGCATTAGTAAATTTTCTTGGTAACTTTTAGTTACAAAGCATTAGTAACTTTAGCTTTTCCTTCACTACATTCCAAAGCATAATATTGTGAAAGTTTCCCAAAATAAAAATACTCTGATAAAATACAGACACTTGAAAAATGTACTTAATTGCAGTAAAAAATTCAAATACTTTGTTGTCCATCTTTTTTTTTTTTTTGATCTTCAAGTCGAACACACCTCTTTACTCTCACGTGTCACGTGACCGAGTGTAATCGCAGTCTCTGCGATTGAAAAATCTTGTTTTTTCATATCGCGATATCGCAAATGCAATTAATCGTTCAGCCCTAGTCATTACTCAGTCTTTAAATATTTATCTGCCAATTTTATTAGCAAACCGTTTTTATACACTATCAAAACAAACTTAAGTATACTAAAATCTCAATTTAAGTTACACTGATAATTCAAGTGTGCAAACAAGTGAAATAATATGCCATCTAGTATTTTAGAAATAAGGGGGAAACCAATTGTGGCAGACAACAGTATAAAAATACTTAGAAAGAGGTCAAATGGGGTTAGTTCACCCAGTTACTCACACTCATCTTGTTTCAACCCTGCGTGAGTATCTTTCTTCTGTTGAACACCGTTATTCTGAATTATGCGGGTATCCAAAAAGTTGTTGGTATCCATTGAGTTTGGATACCAACATTGTTCTTAATAACTTTTTATCATGTCCCTTATGTCCCTTTAACATTTTAAAAGGAAAGCTATGCAAACATACTAATTTTATAAATTGTTTGAAAGTGGGAAGATGCATGAGAAGTAATTTGTGTTATCTAAAAGTCATTTTAGTAATAGTCAAGCATTTCAGTGGGCTTAAACAGCTTGGCTTCTTACAGCAGATTCAGTTCACAAATAACTGACAGTCATGACCTAATTACAGTAATACTTACAGTAATCAATACTAAAATTCAGCATTAGTAAATTTTCTTGGTAACTTTTAGTTACAAAGCATTAGTAACTTTAGCTTTTCCTTCACTACATTCCAAAGCATAATATTGTGAAAGTTTCCCAAAATAAAAATACTCTGATAAAATACAGACACTTGAAAAATGTACTTAATTGCAGTAAAAAATTCAAATACTTTGTTGTCCATCTTTTTTTTTTTTTTTACTTTTCATCTGGTTCTAAACCTGACCTGAACAGAACAGAACAGAAGGATTAAAATATATAGATACTTCATAAGCAATGTATTTGCCATATAATTTCACACTTGAATGTTGATATAATATATATAATGATTTTAGTTGTGAAGAAGAGCAATGTCATCCAGCTACATGTGGATGCGACGAGTGAACATGGAGTGGGTCCCAAACAGAGCCGGTCGAGCGGGGGCAAAGAGACCGTTTATCTGGGCGGCGTGCCAGGTATGACATCTGAACGCTACCAAATCAACATTTATAATTCCTGACAGAGAACATGCAGCTGGCAAATCAAGCATGATCATTTTTAAAACTAAAATGAACCTTAAAACAGAAAAGAATAAATCCCGCACACTGTCCACACTTTATATAATTTACTGAGTGAGTGAATAAATTTATATTTTGATGCATTTGCAAATGCTGATAGTGTGCAGGATTTATTCTTTTGTTTCAAAGTTTTTTTTCCTACGTACCTATCGATTAAGCTAAATGAATCAAAATCTTACATTGAAATGTGAACGACTGAGGAGCGATAATCCGTGTTGACATAAGCCTGTTGTCCTCTGGTGTGCAGATACTATAGTGGTCCCAGGTCTCCCGTCCACCGTCCTCTCTTTCCACGGATGTGTGAGGAAAACCGTACTGAACCACAGGCCTGTCGTGCTGTCAAAACCCCTGTCAGTGTCTGGATCTGTGGGGACTCAGGGCTGCCCTGCCTTATAGACCACAGCTGCATTAACCCTGCATACGCTCACACTATCAAATCAACAGGTGGTGGGTTTGCTTAGCGTTTAATTTAAACCAGTATTTATGTTTACCTTCATGACACCTGTGTATGTAATTTTATTAAAAAGCACTGTAAGTGATGAGACACCACTGATAAACTATAATGTTCAGAACTGCAGGGACCAGCGGAATATAGAGATGGATTGGCACTGGATTCATATCGTTCCAGGTTGTTTAATTAGTACATTTCATTGATACAATCATGACCAAACACCATTAAATGGGTTTTATGGGAGTATTTAGTTGTATAAAAACACTGGAGGGCAATTTAATGTGGATCCATGTTTTCATGTGCCATAGGGATTCATTGTGTATCATCTGAAATCACTGGAGTTGAAAACTCGAGAAAAATTATTTTTGTCACTTTTGATATTTTGTCGGATTTCCTCAGCTGTATTTTTATTGGCAATAAACATTTCTTTCATGTTTCATGTCACATTTTACTCACTATTTGTTTAATAGTGTAGCGTTGGACATACAAAACACATACGAGAATCAATGAAGGAGTACAGGCAAACAACCCAGACTAGCATGAGACACACCTCAGAGAGACGACTGTGTTCAGAAGGTTGTTCTAATCCAAGCTCATGTCCTCGTCATCATCTTTCTTGTCTTTGGAATCGCCGTCATCTTTCTTGCTATCACTGCCCTCCATGGCCTTGGCAAACGCCTCCACATCTAAACACCAGGACAAAGCAAATGAGTGCTTGGGGGTACGGAACATTGAAACAGTTATTACAAATGATGAAAACTTGAACTTAAGATATGCATATAAATTTGAATTGAACTTGTATGCTGATTGATGTACGTGTTGCACATCTCACCTCCTTTATTAGCTGCATCCACTGCTTCAGAGGGCAGACCAAACTGGTTCATGAGAGGGCCGAGCTGACCAGAGGCCAGAGCACTGCTGAACATACTCATCGCCTGCACAGATATAGACACACGGCATGTTTACATCAAAGCAGAATATTATATCAACAAGCCCAAGGCAAATATTTATGGAGATTCCCACAAATTGCTTTTGTAAATCACTACATATGCCTGGCAAGGTTTCATAAAATAAACACACAACTAAGTGTTAATTGATTGATGACATAATTCTTCTGCCAAGCAAAGTTTTCATGCAACATTTAGCAGAATGGTCTTTTTTTTTTTTCTTCTTCAGTGAAATTAATGTATTATATGTGACCCTGGACCACAAAACCAATCATAAGGGTCAATTTTTCGAAAAACTGAGATTTATACATCATCTGAAAGCTGAATAATAATAAGCTTTTCATTGATGTATGGTTTGTTAGGATAGGACAATATTTGGCAGAGATACAACTATTTGAAAATCTGGAATCTGAGGGTGCAAAAAAAATCAAAATATTGAGAAAATCGCCTTTAAAGTTGTCCAAATGAAGTTCTTAGCAATGCATATTACTAATCAAAAATTAAGTTTTAATATATTTACAGTAAGAAATCTACTAAATATCTTCATGGAACATGATCTTTACTTAATATCCTAATGATTTTTGGCATAAAAGAAAAATCGATAATTTTGACCCATACAATGTATTGTTGGCTATTGCTACAAATATACCCCAGAGACTTAAGACTGGTTTTGTGCTCCAGGGTCACATGTTATTTCAAATTTTTATTTTTTTTATTTTTATTTTTTTATTTTAAGGGGATTTTATGGTACTAAATTATATTTATATTGTTATGATTCATTTATTACCTGTTGACCATTTTTGAGCACAAATCTGAAAATTAAATATCTAACTTAAACTATCGCAAATCTTGAATGCTTCGGAGCACAGACTTGAGTTTGTTTTTAGAGAAGACACTTGGTAGATTATTGCTGAAGTGAAAAGTTTAAAAGTGAAATAAAAAAAGAAGTTTACTACTATGAAAAATACACAAAAATACTATTTTTACCCTTAAACGGAGTGAAAAACCAAAGCCATAAATCTAAAGTTTTGTTCCAAATCTGAGGTTGATCTCTCAAAAAAAATGAGCTTTCAGTTATGGCACTTTTCCACTGCATGGTACGGCTCACTATTGGGGGGTTTTCCACTGTGTACAGTACCTAGTGCCGGGCACTTGTTTTAGTACCACCTTGGTTAAGGTTCCAAGCGAGCCGTACCGATACTAAAATGTGACGTGTGAACACTGCAGATCAGAGAAAATTGTCACTACCAGCGTCATTGGATTTGCGACACAAGACACCAAACCTGCTAGATTTAAATAGTCAGCAACAGCCACCGCAGTATCATTTGTTCGCACTACTTTTTTAAACTGCTTTAAACAACCGTCGCACACAACTTGAAAAAAGGAATGGCTGTATTGTGGTCAGTAGACGAGGTGGCGGCGCAACTATAACGATCAGTCTATAGTCCCACCCACTTTAAAGTGGTACTAATGTGCAGTGGAAAAGCAAACCGAGCCGAGTCGTACCACACAGTGGAAAGTGCCATTAGATTTTGTTTGGGTGCAGTACCAAACATTTCCACTAGATGAAATTCACTTCCCATTCATTTCCAATGCGTCATTTTTGACCACAAACAGTTCAAGTGTGACTTTTTTTCTGGACCATTTAACCTTTTCAAATCATGTCCATACTTTTTTGTATTGTGCCAAAACCTTTACCAAGTTTCATATCATTCTGATTAATTACGAAATTCTTAAATAAATAAATAAATATTTTTTGGTCAAAAATGACCAAACAGTGCCACAGTGTTAAAGGTTTTCTGTTTTTTTTTTCTTTCATAGTGCAATTTTGGTGAATCCCATTAGATTCAGTTTGGAGCACAATATAACAATCATACCCAGAATTTGAACATAATACGGTTATCATCAATAACACTATACTGGGACAGCCCTTCATTTCAGTGCATTATGAGCATGAGTGTGACCTGCTGAAACTGTGGAGAGGTCAGTGTGTTCTGGATCTCTTCAGCGCTCTGCGGGAGCGATTCTCCTGACGGCAGGTATGGCAGCAGTCTCTGCTGCACTTCAGAGTTAGCCAGAATAGGAGCCATGACATCAGGGGTCAACACACTCGCCAAGTCCACTGCAGAGGAGCAATGGACAACGTATTAGAGGATGGGAAAAGTGGGTGAAAATCGCATCAGAGGTACATCAGTTGTCAGTGTCTCACCTCCCGGCCCCTCTGCAGCCAAGGCAGGCACGTTCATGGTGGCCAGGATGCTCTGGAGGTCACTCAGCTGGATGGGCTGCGTGCTGGAGGAGGGTCCCGCAGGCATGGAGGGAGTCTGGGCAGCAGGGGTGGTGGGGGTCACCGTGGGCGAGCTGGTGGAGGTAGCAGCAGGGGTTACAGGTGTGGTGGGTGCCTGGGTGGAGCTGAGGCGGGCGGCCGATCCAGAGGAAGGAGTGGCTGCTGCTGATTGGCTGCGGGAGCTGTGTGTACAGGAGAGGAATAATAAATAAAATATTATGTTATTATATTAAGATGCGTGAACGCAACACCAAAAATAAGCATAGA